>NC_086322.1:94943653-95128653 GCF_036172605.1 Pelobates fuscus
ACACACACACACACTGCTGAGTCGATACACACACATCAAGCCTACCTGTCACTGGAGGCTGTTGCTGGGGGTCAGACAGCCATCTTCTGCAGTAGCAAGGTCTGCTGCTTTACGGCGGAGGCAGGGCTTATGTGCAGGAGGCGGGGCTTGGTTTGGGGGTGGGGCCTGTACCGGGGAGCTTGTCAGTGCTCTCTCTGGCCCCAGCAGCTCTGCACAGACAGCACCCAACCCTGCAGCTCCTCTGGCCAGACTGTCCTGCATTCCCTCTGGCCCGAGGGAATACAATTTAAACACATGGCCAGCAAGTTGCTGGCATTTGGGGGGGCCCAAGGGGGGGCACAGCATGATGTAGGGGGGCCATGGCCCCCTCTGCCCCCCCCCCCCCCCTAGCGACGCCACTGTTGAAATTCCCTTTAAGAACTTTAATTCTGAGGTTTTGGATGGAGTGACCAGTCTGGGCGAAGTGATGACCAACAGGGGTACAATATTCATTTTCCTTGTGGTTCTTGATTGAGTGCCTGTGTAGATTCATTCTGAGATGCAGCTTAACTCCTTCAGGACAGAGTCAATAGTACACGTTCTGATCAAAACAAAACGTAAACAAAAACTGGAATTTGCGCTATATGTCTGTTAAACCGTAATTCACTTATTTCATATTAAGTGCACCCACACTTATTATATATCATTTTGTTCAGGAGAAACAGGGCTTTCATTTCCCTGTTGACACCAATATGTTAATCCAATCTAAACAGTAAAACTTATCACGATAATGCAAAAAAAACAATTATGTACGCTAACTTTGGCAAGCGTTTGTTGCTAAGTGGCTACTACAAAAGACTGGACATACCCCATCATGAATACCATAGGTTTCCTACTTTTTCAAATGGTATGTCATGGTGGGGTTAATTTCTGGGCTGCCATACTGTCGCAACAATCTGGCAAATAGCAATTTACAAAAACAAAAATTGGCAAATCTTATGTTTGACCCTGTAACTTTCCAAACCACCATAAAACCTGTACTTGATGGGTACTGTTGTACTCGTGAGACATTACGCTACACAAATATGAGTGTTTTAGAGCAGTAAAATGTATTATACTGATAATATTGTCAGTGAAATGGCAGTTTATGTGTGAAAAATGCAAAAAACTAATATAAACGCTAATTTTGGCCAGGGTTTATGTCTAAGTGGCTACTAAAAAAGACTGGACATGCCCCATTTTGAATACCGTGGGCTATCTACTTGTATATATTTTATGCCACGATGGGGTAATTTACATTCCTGGGCTGCCATATGGTCTCAAAGGCAACATAGGCCCTGTAACGGACCGTTTCTCTCACAAGAGGATAAAAACCATTTAGGCGATAATCCCCTTTCCCATAGACCAGCAGCTACTGCAATCACCAATCTCCCGAACTGCAAACTGTACGAATTCTGGAAACTCCCGAACTGGAAACACACGAACCCTGGAATCAGCCGAGCAGGAAAAGCATACAATCCGCTTACACTCCTGGCAGTCAGCATACAATCCAATTCCCCCCAAAACGAGACGACACATCGGTTTGAGGGTCAAGCAGAATCTGTTTTACTGAGGGCTACCTGCCCAGTATTTATGCAGGTCTCCCACCTGGTGGATACTCCCCTAAGGGACCACATGGAAGACTGAAACAGCAGACAGACATGTATCACTTTAGTACATACAGCCACAATACTTTCCCACAATGCATCCTGGCTTCCTCCTCTCTGTCCTGGAGATAATTAATGAAGTAATTCAATTATCTCCCAGGACAAAGGCAAGACTCCATTATACACGTGGTGACACAGAAACAGACTATCACTTTAAAATACATAAAGACACATTTTATACATAAAACACAGACATGTAACATATCCCCAGATAGCTCAGGTCTGGGTGCACATTATTAGGTGAATGGCACCCAGACCACCCGAATACAGTGTAAGTGCCAGGGAGCTAAAGTCTTGAATTATACGAACAGGCTCCATGGCATTGCTATCTGGGTTAAAACATTCACATAAAACATAAAATACCGAATTTCCCCTGCATTCACCAAATCCATACGAATTAGAACCAGGGGCTGGAGGTTCAGCGTTGCCTGCACGTAAAAGTGTCCGATTTTGGTGCATGAAAGCCGGGCAGAAAAGCGCTGGCTGCCCGGGGAGCTCCAGAACAGCGCCACCTAGCGGCCGCTAAGTGTAACAGCGGCCACCCAGTAACAAGCAATTAAGCTGCGGTTAACCGCAGCTTCAGGGAGGTAAATTGGAGGCACACTCCAGCTTCTGGGTGGCCAATTAACGGCGCCGGCGGGCTTCCCACGTCTCTGGGGAGGTTGGTAAACGGCTGTTTGTTTGGTAGATGGAATCTACCTAACTGCTGTGCAGAAAGGGAGAAATAAATCCTTCTGCACAGCAAAATTAACCCTTTAGCTGCCGGTCCATAATCTAAAGGCAGCAGGCGGGCAACCAGGCTTCTCCAGTTCATAGTGGCAAGGTTGGCTTCGCCACAGGCCCAAGAAGCCAATCTTGCAAATTTCAATGTGCAAACATGGAAAAGGGGAAAGCCATGCATTTGACCCCTGTAAGTTTGCAAAAACCCATAACACATGTACATTGGGGGTACTGTTGTACTCTGGAGATGTTGCTGAACACATATTGGGGTAGTCATTGTCAGTAACACATAATAGGGACTGAGAATCAATATCTAAAGTACAATTATGAAAGAAAAATAACACAAAAAAAAAGACTACCCTAAAGTTTGACAAAGACTGGTGGTAGAATTAGTGCATGGAAAGTGTTAAGATACCACCATTTGAAATACCCTAGGGTGTCTACATTTCAAAAATATATGGTTTGATGGGGGTGAATTACATTGGCCAGCTTAAAAAATGTCCCAAATAGGACATGGGTGAATGATGACCAACTGTAAAAATGCCAAGTTTGAAAACTGGATTGCACACCCTCCAAATAAGGTCTTTTAGCCCCCAGAGAACCCGACACACCTATACATGTGTGGTATAGCTGTACTCAGGAGATGTTGCTGAATACATATCGGGGTGTCCTGTGGCAATAACCCTTAAAGTTCTAAGTACATGTATTCTTAAATTGCTATGTGTGTCAAAAAAAATCACCCATTTATTTTATTTGTTTTCAAATTTGGCATAGATTGGTGGTAAAATGGTTGCATGAAAAGAGTCAAAATACATCAAGTTTAATACCTTAGGTTGTCTTCTTTTAAAAAAAAATATATACATGTGAAGGGTTATTCATGGATTCCTGACAGATATCAGTGTTACAATGTAAGTTTAGTTAATTTTGAAAAATTACATAGCAATAGCAAAGTGCTACTTGGAAATAGCAAGTCCTACTTGTACTTATTGCCCTATAACTTGCAATAAAAAGCTAAGAACATGTCAACATTGGGTATTTCTAAACTAAGGACAAAATTTAGAAACTATTTAGCATGGGTGTTTTTTGGCGGTTGTAGATGCGTAACAGATTTTGGGGGTCAAAGTTAGAAAAAGTGTTTTTTTTTTTTAAATAAATTCATCCTATTTTATAATTTTGTTATAGTAAATTATATGATATGATGAAAATAATGGTATCTTTAGAAAGACCAGTTAATGGCAAGAAAATTGTATATAATATGTGTGGGTACAGTAAATGAGTAAGAGGAAAACAGCTAAACACAAACACCGCAGAAATGTAAAAACATCCCTGGTCCTCAACGGTAAGAAAATTGAAAAACGGTCTGGTCACTAAGGGGTTAAGAAAATGTCTTTCAAAGTAACAACCTTTCTAATCAATCAAAGTAATGTAAACATGCTTAAAGGCCTATTCAAGACACACTGAGTTGAAGCAAGTTGTCAACTAAATTGTTGAATTTATATCAGAATAACCAAGTTCGAAAAATACATTTGGTAATCTGCAGTGTGGTCATTGGCTAGCAACAATCTGTTGTTTACTGATTATATTCCTTTGCTTAAATTATCTTAGGACACGCATTTTGTGTTGCAAACAGTGAGTCTATGTGATTAAATCACAAGCTTTTTAAACTAATTTGGTAAGTGGTACTATAAATTACTGGAAAGATTTTTTTAACGCATAAATAAAAGCTAAAAACTTTTATTGTCAAGAGATACAATAAATTAGAATTTCAAGGGCTTACAAAGTATTACATTTTGCTATGACCTTACAAAGATGCACACATTGTGCCTTGCTTTCAAAGATTTTAGAGGATGTTCTCACCCTTATGATTTATTATGTCTGAGAATTACCCAGAGGAAATATGTTTTGCGCTGGGTTGCATATCTATATTTCTATATCCTTGCATGTTATAAAAATGACCCAAATTCCTTTGTAAACTAAAGTTATTTTTCATTTTATTATTCATATTTATGTTCAGCCATGCCCTGGTTTTCTGTTAATGTATGTATTCATTAGCATGCCTTTATTATATGGGGATATAGAGAAAATAAAGTTCATATATCATATATGCATATATTGTAACCCTTTACAGATAATTGCTATTTCATACAGTGGGATAAGAAACCATCACTTTGTCCTCCATTTGTAATTTTCCTATTTCGTTTGAAAGCTCTCAACTAAATTACAACAAATGTATTTTATATTGTTTTATTTTGACAATTACTGCACACATGTCCCTAACACTCTCACATTTCTTTTATGGAAGATTTTATTATCTATAAAAATGACAATGCAATTGTATTCTATCAATATTTCATCCTCTGTGCTGCTTTTATTGAGAAATCATCATCAGATAATACGCTCTTTAAAACATATTAAAAGTGACATATTTCCATTATTCCTAAAAATGGCTACATACAATATATGAAACAATTAGTACAATAAGCAATTTTTTATTATACAAGGTATTCAGAGTGCATCAAAACTAAAATAATACATCAATGATTAACACTAATGTAAAAATAAACGTAAATAAGAAAAAGTTAATTATTAAAAAGTGCACACAGCTTATTAGAGTGGTTATGGTGTAAGGAGGTTATGCGTGAATTTTCGCTGGTGTTTATTGTAAAACCATTCTTATCTGATTAGCCAGAAACTAAAATCTTCTTGGCACCCAGAGCCCTCCCTGACTCCAATATGATGGTGTGGAGAATTTGCCATTATAGGTAGAAATATTTATAAAATTTAGTAGCCAAAATGTTAGGAATTGCTGTGGTGCCTATAAATTACACAAATGTTTTTTAAAAAATATATCGTTATGGAGCCGTTAATGTAAATACAGTCTCAACAAAAATAATTTTGAAACCGTATTTGGTAATTTGCAATATGGTATGCGGGAATGCAAAGTATCACTTTCATGTCTGAGCTTTTCATAAAGAATGAAGCATGAAAGATATAGAAAAATATGGAGCTTTAATCATCTTCCGGCCTCTACATTTTGCCTTTTTCCAGCAGTCATCTTTCACAATGGTAGATTAGGTCAGGTGCCATTTTAAATCATATACAGATACATGAGAAGAAGATCTATGCATGATTTTTTGGGCCCAACATGACCTTTCATTGGCCTGCATTTTGCACTTTTAAGAGTGAAAACCTATTTATCCTGAGAGCTTCAACTGTCAAGACCAAAAGAGAGGGTGATAGTAGTATTCAGGAGTGATACATTCTGACAAGTGTATCTCGCTTCCCACTCTCACCAGTTACCATCATGCAAATGGTGGTCCAATGGAGGATGGGATTTAACCTTCACATGTCCAAAATAGATGTCTGCAGTAAAAAAAAGCTCACCAGATGACATATATCTCTAATTTCCATGACACTCATCTAGTAGGATTTATTAAGCTAGCTGGGAGTTGGAGTTAAGTAACTGCTGTTTTTTTTTATTTATTTTCTTTTTATTTCGTTTTTGCATATTAAATGTTTCACTTTACATATATTTGGTAGTACAGGTGTATAGTTATAGCGTTATACATATGATTCACTTTTATACATTGGTAAAACATTGGTCGTTCACTTTAATATAACAGTGATGTAAACCATTTCCCGTTAAATTTGAAAGAAAGAACAGTTCCCGACTTCGTGTACATTTGTGTTACATATTGAGGGAGGGTATGAGTGGTGCAACTTTGACCATTTATCCCCTAGTTACAGATACGTGTTCCAGACTTGACTCAGCCCCTAATTTATTCTAGTTTACTTTGGCTTTTTTAGATAGGAATTCCATGGATCCCAGATTGTGTGATAGATGTGGGGTGTTCCTAGCGAGGATAGTCTCAACTCCTCCATTCTATTAATGTTTTCAATTTTTAGAAACCACTCCCGCCTTGATGGTCTACCACTAGTTTTCCAGAGACCTGCTATCACAAGTTTGGCTGCGGTTAGGAGGTAAAGTACCAGAGAGTTTTTGAATTTTTTTAAGGGGACCGGGATTAGGAAGAATAGAAGCGCTTCCGGGGTGAGTGGTAATGATATGTTACTTGTTTGATCTGTGATTCTCTGCACCTCTCTCCAGAATCCTTTTACTCTGCTGCATTCCCACCATATATGTTGGTAATTGCCCTGTGCCTTCATACATCTCCAGCATAGTGGTGAGGCAGTTGAATCAAATTTGTTGACATCTACGGGGGTGATATACCATTAAGATAGAAATTTATAGTTTATTTCTTGTATCGTTATGCTAGAGTGGGATTTTATTATTTTCATAAAAATCGATTTCCATTTTTTTTCCTCAATTGGGGAAGGAAACCATTTATTATGTCTTAGTGTATACCATGGGAGTGTACCATTCATGTTTTCCTGTAGTATTTTATAGCATGTGGATATTGTTTTCGTTTTGGGTGGAAGAGAGCATAGCTTTTCAAATCTAGTGGCCTCTCGAGGTTTCCATTGTAAGAGTCCTTCTTTAGATAGAAAGTGTTTGATCTGATGATATTGGAACGTTTGTGTCAGCGTTGGCCAATTCAAGTCGATAAGGTCTGTCAGTGGTTTGAGTCCTTCTGTGGTGACTAGGTCTTGTAGTGTCACTCCCATATTTTCGGAGCTAAGTTGAAGTTTAGCTAATAGTGTATTGTTCCTGCCTGGAGGGAATTTAGAGTTGTGAGATATTGGGTAGTATGGGGAGGGTGTCGGAGTAAAGTCAGCGTTCATACGTATGGTTTTCCATATTTGAAGAGTAGTTGTGATGGTTGGCAGGTCTTTTGTTGAATTCTCTTCGTCTTTAGGTAAAATCCAGGGGAGGGATCTTAGTGGAGTTTGTATTTGTGCTTGTTCAATGTTGACCCATGCCTTATTATAATTCCCCTCTCTTGACCATTCTAGAATCCTTCCTAGGTGTATAGCCTTGTGGTATCTTTGTATGTTGGGGCATCCCAACCCCCCCAATCTTTAGGTTTGGTTAGTAAGTTGAAAGCAATTCTTGGACGTTTATGGGCCCAGATAAATTTGGTAAGCATAGATTGTATGTTTCGGAAGAAGATTCCCGGGATGTGTATAGGGATCTTGTTCAGGAGATAAAGAATGCGTGGGAGGATATTCATTGAAATAATATTTATCCTTCCCATCCATCTGAAATGAGGTTTGTCCCATCTGTCTAAGTCCTTCTGGATTGCTGCTATTAGGTCGGGGAAGTTTTCTTTATATAGAGTTTTATGCTTGTCGGTTACTTTGATCCCTAGGTATCTAATGGAGTGAGTGGCCCATTGGAAGGGGAACATTTGTTTTAATTTATTTACTTGATCTAATGGTGTGGTGATATTAAGGATCTCACACTTGTCTGTATTAATTTTGAAATTGGAGTGTTTGCTATATTCTTCCATAATTTGAGTTAATTTAGGTAGGCTGTATGTGGGACGTTCTATGGTGAAGAGTAAATCATCTGCAAATGCCGATACTTTATATTCTTGTTGTTGAACTGTAATGCCTTTAATATCGGGGTGGTTTCGTACTGCTTGTAGAAGAGGTTCTAATGTCAGAATGAATAATAACGGGGAAAGCGGGCATCCCTGATGGGTGCCATTACTAATCGTGAATAGCCTGGAGAGTTGTCCGTTCACCTTAAGTCTGGCTGTGGGGGTGGAGTATATAGCCTTAATCCATTTTATCCATCTTTGTCCAAATCCCAGCATTTCTAGAGTATTGAACATGAAGGACCAGTCTACTCTATCAAATGCTTTTTCAGCATCAATTGCTAGAAGTAGGGTCGGGTTATTGGTATATTTTGTATTGTATATTAGATTTATGATTTTTGAAGTATTATCTTTTGCTTCTCTAGCCGGAACAAAGCCTGCTTGGTCTGGGTGTATGAGGTTTTGTAGGAAGGGTTTAACCCCTTAAGGACCAAACTTCTGGAATAAAAGGGATCATGACATGTCACACATGTCATGTGTCCTTAAGGGGTTAAGTCTAGTTGCCAGCATTTTAGTGAATATTTTTATATCCACGTTTATCAGGGATATTGGTCTATAGCTGGCGCATTTCTCTGTGTCCTTCCCTGGTTTGGGCAGAAGTGTGATTGTTGCTTCTAAGGCCTGTCTTAGTATGTGTTCGTGGTGTGGGACGGAGTTAATTGCTTCAAGTAGATGTGGGGTTAGTTCTGGTTGGAACATCTTATAATAAGAGGCTGAAAACCCATCGGGGCACGGACTTTTATTGTGTGGAGTTTGTTTTAAAGCCCTTCTAATCTCCTCTATAGTAAAGGGCTCCTCCAAAGATCTTGTTGCGGCCACTGGAAGAATTGTGTCAAATTTGGTTTCTAGGTATTTTTAATGCCCTCTGTGTTGTTCTCTTTCTCCTTTAAGTTATATAGAGATGTATAATATGCATGGAAAGTATCAGCTATGTCTTCCGTGGTATGTGCATAAGTCTCATCTGGGCGTTTGATTTTGGGTATATACGTGAGCATTTGCTTTTGTTTTAAGGCTTGTGCCAGAAATTTCCCACTTCTATCTCCTTGAGCGTAGTGGAGTTGTTTTGTCCATAGAATTGCTTTTTTCGCTTTATCTTGGAGGAGTGATTTTAGATCGGCTCTAAGGGCAAGAAGTCTGCAATAAGCCGTGTCTGACATATGTAGTTTGTGATCTTCTTCTAACTGTGAGATTTGTCTATGTAGGTCGTCAATTGTTTTGCTTTTTTCTCTTTTAAGTTGTGATCCCCATTTTATCAGTTCCCCTCTAATTACAGCTTTATGTGCTTCCCATTGTGTAAAAGCGGATGTGTCAGGAGTTTTGTTTTCCTGAAAGTAATGTTTTATCGTCTTTTCTATTGAGTCCTTTACCTTTTTCGTCTGTAACAAATTGGGGTTTAGTTTCCACGTCCCTTTAGGGCGGGGGAGTGATGGAATGGTTATCGTGAGATAGATTGGTGAGTGGTCAGACCAGGTCATTGGGCCTATGGAAGTGTCTGATATCAAACCCAAGTCTCTGTGGCCTACTAGGAAAAAGTCTATTCTGGAATATGATTTGTTTGGGTTGGAGTAGTGAGTATAGTCTTTTGTCGTTGGGTGAAAGACCCTCCAACAATCGGATAATTGATGGGTTTTGATGATATGCTGCATTTGGAGTCTGGATGCGTTAAGGTGAGTACTATGAGTCGATGTGCTATCTCTTATGGCGTCCAGGGAAATATTGAAATTTCCCCCTATTACGAGAATGCCATTTGTATGTTGTTTTATTTTTGCCATTATCTTCCTCAGTGCCCCGCATTGGTGTTTGTTGGGGAGGTATATGGAAACTAGGGTTACAGGTTCTGTCCCCACTATGCCTTGTAGGATGATGAATCTACCAGATTCATCTGTTATATGTGCTGAGTACGTGAATGGGACCTGTTTCCCTATTAATATTGCTACGCCTCTTGATTTACTCTGGTTGTAGTTATTGTAGTACACGTGAGGAAAATGGTGATGTTTGAGTTTCGGGGCGTCTGGTCCTCTTAAATGTGTTTCTTCTAGGAATGCTATGTCTATTTTGTTTTTCACTAAGTCAGTTAAAACCATCTTCCTCTTCTCCAGCGTATTAAGCCCTCTAACATTTATGGAGCATAATCTTATTGTGCCCATTGTCGGGTGGTGGTCAGGATTTTTTGTCTATTATCGTTTGGAGTTTTACTATGGGAGTCTGGTGTGATGTTATCACGTATGGTGTACTCGAGTATCGGGGTGTCTGTTTGGATAGGGGTATGTATGTGCAAGACTGCTGGTATATGGATACACAAATCAGAATACAGTAACAGATAAACAATATAAACAATAACTATTTACAATTCAGTTTTAGAGAAGTTTTAAATACGATGTACTACGAAGGGAAGTTCAGGAAAGAACCCGAATCCCCTCGTGTGGTTATAGAGGTCTACCTTTAGTGTGATCTATGAGAAAATGAGATGGGTGTACACTTGTTAGATCTCTAATTAGGAGACGGTACTATTGCCTGAGTTAGTCTAGCAATAGGAGCTAGCTAAGGTGATGTTTAATTTTATGAAGCAGAAGTTATTTAGGTATTGGTACCGCTCTTGGCCCCTAGGGCCTTAGATTATGTCCTGTAGGAGCGTGGACACTATAATACTGTGAGTTGTGTATGTTAATTACGTTGGTCGTTTTTTAAATAATGCGTCCTTTACATCGCCTCTGTCGCTAAGTAGCTTCTCCGAAGGCGGCCAGTTGACGCTTGACGTTATTAACTGGTCTTATAACAAGTGTGATTTATGTTACATTTTAGGCTGGGTATCAGTGTGGCATTTTGTGCTTATGGTATTTTGTCGTGTTCAGTTAGATTGAAATTATCTTGGCGAGGCATGTTTAATACATTCAGCTATGGTCTAAAATCATGTCAAGTACATTTTCTATTTACCATATACATGCTTAATATCAGCTATCTATCATTGCTCGGTGCATTCCCAAGGAATCACTTATCTGAAAGCTGATTACAAATTATTTTTACATTTTTCCTATAACATTACTATTCATTAGGAGCTGTGCATAGTTACCCTTCCAATAATTGTAAATTAGGCGGTTGTGTAAGTTATATAATGCTTTAGGCAAGTTGCATGTCCCTTTTACTTTAGAGATTGTGTCCCCTTTCTTCTTATCTTTGCTTCAGTTTATTTTCCTAGGGGTCATTGGATGTTTCCTAGATCTTAGGAAGGGTGATGCTGGAGGGGTCTTCCACGACGTTCTCTTCCGCGTGTCCGTAGCTTGCCCGGTCTGTTTTTGGTATTGTGGTTTAGTCTTTTCGGGTTCTGGCATGTCGTACCAATCTGGTATTTCTATGCTGGGTATGCCTAGGCGCTGGGTGAAAGCTTCTACCTCCGCAGATGAAGTTAAGGTGGCTTGTATTCCTTGATGGGAGGCCGTAAGAGCAAAGGGGAAGCCCCATCTGTATTTTATATTCGCCTGTTGCAAGGCTAGTGTTAGTGGTCTCAGAGCTCTCCTACCCCTTAGAGTTAGCCATGCCAGGTCTGGGAGAATCATTATTTTCGCATTATTAAACATTATGTCTGTAGTATCTCTGGCATTTCTCATAATATCTTCTTTTTCAGTGTAGTAATGCACCCTGCATATTATGTCCCTGGGGGAATCTTGTGGTAGGCCTTTGGGTCTTAGGGCCCTGTGCGCTCTGTCTAAGAGGATTGGAGTGTCCTCTGGCCTCTGCAGAATTTTATTGAACAGAGATTGTAGTAAGTTATGCAGATTTTCAGGGTTTTCCTGAGATTCTGGGATCCCCCTTATCCTAATATTGTTCCTCCTTCCTCTATTATCGAGATCCTCTGTATTTCTCATAATGTATAGAGTTTTGGTGTCTCTGTTTTTTTGGTGTTGTTCTAGGGTGAGGAGTCTGTCTAATATCTGGTCTCTAACTTCCTCCAGGTCCCCTACCCTCGTGTTCACTTGCCTGATGTCTGCAGATATGGCGGAGATCTGATCCTGCACGGAGGATTCTAGCTTCGCAATCATGCTAGCCAGTTCATCCCTGGAAGGTAGGTGTGCGAGGGTCTCCCTTATGCTTGCCAGTCCGTCTGCTATGCTGTTTGCCGGCGGGGTCTCCTCTCCTGCTGTGCTTAGATCGGGTGTTTTGCGCGGGCAAGATGGCGCCGCCATGCTGTCAGCAATGCCTTCTCCGAGAACCTTCACTGTGTCTCGGAAATATTTATCGAGCCCGTTTGACTTTCTCGGTGTGCCCGAATCCTGGGTATACAGGGACTGGGTCTGTTTCTTTTTGTTGCCCATTAATTAGGTATTTTCACTTGTTTTAGGCCAGTTTTATTGCCGCCGACCGGGAGCTCTCAGCAAATGCGACCGCTCAAATTGGGTGTCAGGCCACGCCCCCGTAACTGCTGTTTTTCTTTTCTTATTTGTAACTAACAGGTCCCCTTGCATTTTTATTGTGGTTGTGCCTGAAGATACAGATCTATGTCTGTGGTAAAACTCAAGTGCCTATTATGCTCTACCATTTAATACAAATATTACTTGTGTTTATCTGGTAATTGTGCATCTAATCTATTTACATGTGAACATATAGACTCATGAGTTATTCTGGCATCGATAGCTGTCATAGGACGGCAGGGGATCATTACAATGCTGCAGATATTAGTATGAATTTGCAATCACTTTATCTATTCATGCATTGACATACATGAGCACTAGTGATGTACCGAACTGTCCGCCGGCGAACAGTTCCCGGCGAACTTAGCGTGTTCGCGTTCGCCGCGGCGGGCGGACACATGCGCAGTTCGATCCGCCCCCTATTCGTCATCATTGGGCAAACTTTGACCCTGTGCCTCTCTGTCAGCAGACACATTCCAGCCAATCAGCAGCACTCCCTCCCATCCACACCCTCCAACCTCCCTCCCAGCATCCATTTTCGATTCATTCTGAAGCTGCATGCTTAGTGAGAGGAGGGAAAGTTTAGCTGCTGCTGATTAGATAGGGAAATTGATAGCTAGGCTAGGGTATTCAGTGTCCACTACAATACTGAAGGACTAATCTCATCTCTGCTGTAAGGACAGCACCCCAAAAAGCCCTTTTTAGGATTAGAATATCAGGCTGCTTTTTTTTTTTTCCTGTGTAATCTAATTGCAGGTGCCTGCCTGCCAGCTTCTGTGTGAGGTTCACATTGGATACTGTGCCTACTTGCCCAGTGCCACCACTCATATCTGTTTTTACAATAGGTTAAGCTTTACATTTAAAAGAAATAATTTTTTTTCACTATAATAGAAGAGCAGTTGCCTGCCTGCCAGCTTCTGTCTCAGGTTGGATGCCTTGACCATTTGCACAGTCAGTGCCACCAATCATATCTGTTTTAACAATAGGTTAAGCTTTACATTTAAAATAAATAATTTTTTTTCACTGTAATAGAAGAGCAGTTGCCTGCCTGCCAGCTTCTGTGTCAGGTTGGATGCCTTGCCCATTTGCACAGTCAGTGCCACCACTCATATCTGTTTTAACAATAGGTTAAGCTTTACATTTAAAATAAATAATTTTTTTTCACTGTAATAGAAGAGCAGTTGCCTGCCTGCCAGCTTCTGTGTCAGGTTGGATGCTTTGCCCATTTGCACAGTCAGTGCCACCACTCATATCTGTTTTAACAATAGGTTAAGCTTTACATTTAAAAGAAATAATTTTTTTTCACTGTAATAGAAGAGCAGTTGCCTGCCTGCCAGCTTCTGTGTCAGGTTGGATGCCTTGCCCATTTGCACAGTCAGTGCCACCACTCATATCTGTTTTAACAATAGGTTAAGCTTTACATTTAAAAGAAATATTTTTTTTCACTGTAATAGAAGAGCAGTTAGTTGTCTGCAAGCGTCTGGGTGTCAGGCCTACTTCAGCGTGTGCTCTGCAGACCTGTGCCAGCGTGCTTTGACAGTTGCCAATCATATCTGGTGTCTCTTTAGCGTGCTTTTACAAAGAAAAAAGGTTTCCAGTGTAAGCTAATAGCAGCCAGTCAGTGTCCTTCAAGCGGCTCTGTCAGGCCTTCCTTCAGCGTGTGCCCTGCACAACCCTGCCAGCGTACTTTGACAGTTGCCACTCATATCTGGTGTCTCTATAGCGTGCTTTTACAAAGAAAAAAAGTTTCCAGTGTAAGCTAATAGCAGCCAGTCAGTGTCCTTCAAGCGGCTCTGTCAGGCCTTCCTTCAGCGTGTGCTCTGCAGACCTGTGCCAGCGTGCTTTGACAGTTGCCAATCATATCTGGTGTCTCTATAGCGTGCTTTTACAAAGAAAAAAGGTTTCTAGTGTAAGCTAATAGCAGCCAGTCAGTGTCCTTCAAGCGGCTCTGTCAGTCCTTCCTTCAGCGTGTGCTCTCCAGAACTGTTCCAGTGCACATTGCCAATCATATCTGGTGTCTCTATAGCGTGCTTTTAAAACCAAATTTTTTTTTTCACTGTTATAGATTGAATAGCAGTTACTTGTCTTCAAGCGGGTGTGTCAGGCCTACAGTGTGTGCTCTGCAGAACTGTTCAAGTGCACATTGCCAATCATATCTGGTGTCTCTATAGCGTGCTTTTACAAAGAAAAAAGGTTTCTAGTGTAAGCTAATAGCAGCCAGTCAGTGTCCTTCAAGCGGCTCTGTCAGTCCTTCCTTCAGCGTGTGCTCTGCAGACCTGTGCCAGCGTGCTTTGACAGTTGCCACTCATATCTGGTGTCTCTATAGCGTGCTTTTACAAAGAAAAAAAGTTTCCAGTGTAAGCTAATAGCAGCCAGTCAGTGTCCTTCAAGCGGCTCTGTCAGGCCTTCCTTCAGCGTGTGCTCTGCAGACCTGTGCCAGCGTGCTTTGACAGTTGCCAATCATATCTGGTGTCTCTATAGCGTGCTTTTACAAAGAAAAAAGGTTTCTAGTGTAAGCTAATAGCAGCCAGTCAGTGTCCTTCAAGCGGCTCTGTCAGTCCTTCCTTCAGCGTGTGCTCTCCAGAACTGTTCCAGTGCACATTGCCAATCATATCTGGTGTCTCTATAGCGTGCTTTTAAAACCAAATTTTTTTTTTCACTGTTATAGATTGAATAGCAGTTACTTGTCTTCAAGCGGGTGTGTCAGGCCTACAGTGTGTGCTCTGCAGAACTGTTCAAGTGCACATTGCCAATCATATCTGGTCTCTCTATAGCGTGCTTTTACAAAGAAAAAAGGTTTCTAGTGTAAGCTAATAGCAGCCAGTCAGTGTCCTTCAAGCGGCTCTGTCAGTCCTTCCTTCAGCGTGTGCTCTCCAGAACTGTTCCAGTGCACATTGCCAATCATATCTGGTGTCTCTATAGCGTGCTTTTAAAACCAAATTTTTTTTTTCACTGTTATAGATTGAATAGCAGTTACTTGTCTTCAAGCGGGTGTGTCAGGCCTACAGTGTGTGCTCTGCAGAACTGTTCAAGTGCACATTGCCAATCATATTTGGTGTCTCTATAGCGTGCTTTTACAAAGAAAAAAAGGTTTCTAGTGTAAGTTAATAGCAGCCAGTCAGTTTCCTTCAAGCGGCTCTGTCAGTCCTTCCTTCAGCGTGTGCTCTGCAGACCTGTGCCAGCGTGCTTTGACAGTTGCCACTCATATCTGGTGTCTCTATAGCGTGCTTTTAAAACCAAAATTTTTTTTTCACTGTTATAGATTGAATAGCAGTTACTTGTCTTCAAGCGGGTGTGTCAGGCCTACAGTGTGTGCTCTGCAGAACTGTTCAAGTGCACATTGCCAATCATATCTGGTGTCTCTATAGCATGCTTTTACAAAGAAAAAAGGTTTCTAGTGTAAGCTAATAGCAGCCAGTCAGTGTCCTTCAAGCGGCTCTGTCAGTCCTTCCTTCAGCGTGTGCTCTGCAGACCTGTGCCAGCGTGCTTTGACAGTTGCCAATCATATCTGGTGTCTCTATAGCGTGCTTTTACAAAGAAAAAAGGTTTCTAGTGTAAGCTAATAGCAGCCAGTCAGTGTCCTTCAAGCGGCTCTGTCAGTCCTTCCTTCAGCGTGTGCTCTCCAGAACTGTTCCAGTGCACATTGCCAATCATATCTGGTGTCTCTATAGCGTGCTTTTAAAACCACATTTTTTTTTCACTGTTATAGATTGAATAGCAGTTACTTGTCTTCAAGCGGGTGTGTCAGGCCTACAGTGTGTGCTCTGCAGAACTGTTCAAGTGCACATTGCCAATCATATCTGGTGTCTCTATAGCATGCTTTTACAAAGAAAAAAGGTTTCTAGTGTATGCTAATAGCAGCCAGTCAGTGTCCTTCAAGCGGCTCTGTCAGTCCTTCCTTCAGCGTGTGCTCTCCAGAACTGTTCCAGTGCACATTGCCAATCATATCTGGTGTCTCTATAGCGTGCTTTTACAAAGAAAAAAGGTTTCTAGTGTAAGCTAATAGCAGCCAGTCAGTGTCCCTCAAGCGGCTCTGTCAGTCCTTCCTTCAGCGTGTGCTCTGCAGACCTGTGCCAGCGTGCTTTGACAGTTGCCACTCATATCTGGTGTCTCTATAGCGTGCTTTTAAAACCAAATTTTTTTTTCACTGTTATAGATTGAATAGTAGTTACTTGTCTTCAAGCGGGTGTGTCAGGCCTACAGTGTGTGCTCTGCAGAACTGTTCAAGTGCACATTGCCAATCATATCTGGTGTCTCTATAGCATGCTTTTACAAAGAAAAAAGGTTTCTAGTGTAAGCTAATAGCAGCCAGTCAGTGTCCTTCAAGCGGCTCTGTCAGTCCTTCCTTCAGCGTGTGCTCTCCAGAACTGTTCCAGTGCACATTGCCAATCATATCTGGTGTCTCTATAGCGTGCTTTTAAAACCACAATTTTTTTTTCACTGTTATAGATTGAATAGCAGTTACTTGTCTTCAAGCGGGTGTGTCAGGCCTACAGTGTGTGCTCTGCAGAACTGTTCAAGTGCACATTGCCAATCATATCTGGTGTCTCTATAGCGTGCTTTTACAAAGAAAAAAGGTTTCTAGTGTAAGCTAATAGCAGCCAGTCAGTGTCCTTCAAGCGGCTCTGTCAGTCCTTCCTTCAGCGTGTGCTCTGCAGACCTGTGCCAGCGTGCTTTGACAGTTGCCACTCATATCTGGTGTCTCTATAGCGTGCTTTTAAAAACAAATTTTTTTTTTCACTGTTATAGATTGAATAGCAGTTACTTGTCTTCAAGCGGGTGTGTCAGGCCTACAGTGTGTGCTCTGCAGAACTGTTCAAGTGCACATTGCCAATCATATCTGGTGTCTCTATAGCGTGCTTTTACAAAGAAAATTTGTTTTTCACTGTTATAGATTGAATAGCAGTTACTTGTCTTCAAGCGGGTGTGTCAGGCCTACAGTGTGTGCTCTGCAGAACTGTTACAGTTCACATTGCCAATCATATCTGGTCTCACAGTAGCTTGCACGCATAGTACCACTAATCCCCCAAAAAATGACAGGCAGAGGCAGGCCACCCCGCAGGGGCCGTCGTGGTCGTGGTGCTGTGATTCCCTTTTGCCCTAGAATAATGCCCAGTTTTCAGAAGCCACGTACCCTGAACTTGAAAAGTTCTGAGGACATAGTTGACTGGCTAACACAGGACACCCAATCTTGTACAGCCTCCGCTCGGAACCTTGACGCACCATCCTCCTTCAGCTTAGCTTCAGGCACCTCTCAAGATACCACTCACCCGCCTGCCGCCACCACCAAAACTAGCACCACAGCCGCTTTACTTGGTATGTCAGAGGAGTTATTCACACACCCGTTTGAAGAAATGAGTGATGCGCAACCATTATTGCTAGAGGATGTAGATAACAGGGATATGTCTCAGGCAGGCAGCATTAAACACATGGAGGTACGGTGTGATGATGATGATGTTGTACCCGCTGCTGCTTCCTTTTCTGAGTTGTCAGATACAAGCGAAGCGGTTGATGATGACGATGCGTCCATGGATGTCACGTGGGTGCCCGCTCGGCAAGATGAAGAACAGGGCGAAAGTTCAGATGGGGAGACAGAGAGGAGGAGGAGACGAGTTGGAAGCAGGGGGGGGTCGTCGCAAGGAGCTAGTGGCACAGTCAGACAGCATGCATTGGCACCCGTGGTCAGCCCGACAGCACGCCAATCAACGCATGCTGTGTCCACCACCAGAATGCCGTCATTGCAGAGCTCAGCAGTGTGGCATTTTTTTTGTGTGTCTGCCTCGGACAACAGGGATGCCATTTGCAACCTGTGCCAAAGGAAACTGAGTCGTGGGAGGTCCAACACCCACCTAGGTACAACTGCTTTGCGTAGGCACATGATCTCACATCACAAACGCCTATGGGATCAACACATGAGTACAAGCAGCACGCCTACTCTAAGTCGCCATCCTCCTCCTCGTCTAGCATCTTCAGCCACGTCAACCACTGCTGTCCTTCTTGCCCCCTCTCAACCATCCGCCACTCCATCTCCCGCCTTGAGCAGTTCCCGCTCATCTGCCCACAGTCATGTGTCTGTCAAGGACATGTTTGAGCGTAAGAAGCCAATGTCACCAAGTCACCCCCTTGCCCAGCGTCTGAAAGCTGGCTTGTCCGAACTATTAGCCCGCCAGCTTTTACCATACAATCTGGTTGAGTCTGAGGCGTTCAAAAAATTTGTAGCTATTGGGACACCGCAGTGGAAGGTACCCGGCCGGAATTTCTTTTCACAAAAGGCAATCCCCAACTTGTTCTCGATTGTGCAAAAGGAAGTCATGGCATGTCTGGCACACAGTGTTGGGGCAAGGGTCCATCTGACCACTGATACCTGGTCTGCAAAGCATGGTCAGGGCAGGTATATCACCTACACTGCGCATTGGGTAAACCTGCTGACGGCTGACAAGCAAGGAATGCGTGGCATTGCAGAGGAGTTGGTGACACCGCCACGAATTGCAGGCAGTCCTGCTGCCACCTCCTCTACTCCTCCTACTCCATCCTCTTCCATAACCTCCTCGGCTGAGTCCTCTTGTGCTGCTGCGTCTTGCTCCACATCAACGGCACCCCCCCAGCTCCCCAGGTACTATTCCACATCCCGGATACGGCAGTGTCACGCCGTCTTGGGTTTGACTTGCTTGAAAGCAGAGAGTCACACCGGACAAGCACTCCTGTCCGCCCTGAACGCACAGGTGGAAAAGTGGCTGACTCCGCAGCAACTTGATATCGGCAAAGTGGTGTGTGACAACGGAAAAAATTTGATAGCGGCATTGAAGTTGGGCAAGTTGACACATGTGCCGTGCATGGCACATGTGTGTAATCTGATCGTACAACGCTTTGTGCATAAGTACACAGGCTTACAGGACGTCCTGAAGCAGGCCAGGAAGGTGTGTGGCCATTTCAGGCGTTCTACATGGCCATGGCTCACTTTGCCAATATCCAGCGGCGAAACAACATGCCAGTGAGGCGCTTGATTTGCGACAGCCATACACGTTGGAATTCAACACTCCTAATGTTCGACCGCCTGCTCCAACAAGAAAAAGCTGTTAATGAATATTTGTATGACCGGGGTGCTAGGACAGCCTCTGGGGAGCTGGGAATTTTTTTGCCACGTTACTGGACGCTCATGCGCAATGCCTGTAGGCTCATGCGTCCTTTTGAGGAGGTGACAAACCTAGTCAGTCGCAACTAAAGCACCATCAGCGACATCATACCATTTGTTTTCTTCCTGGAGCGTGCCCTGCGAAGAGTGCTGGATCAGGCTGTAGATGAGCGTGAAGAGGAAGAGGAAGAGTTGTGGTCACCATCACCACCAGAAACAGCCTTATCAGCATCGCTTGCTGGACCTGCGGCAACGCTGGAAGAGGATTGTGAGGAAGAGGAGTCAGAGGAGGATTGTAGCTTTGAGGAGGAGGAGGAGGAGCAAGACCAAACACAACAGGCATCCCAGGGTGCTCGTTGTCACCTATCTGGTACCCGTGGTGTTGTACGTGGCTGGGGGGAAGAACATACCTTCAATGACATCAGTGAGGAGGAGGAACGGGAAATGAGTAGCTCGGCATCCAACCTTGTGCAAATGGGGTCTTTCATGCTGTCCTACCTGTTGAGGGACCCTCGTATAAAAAGGCTGAAGGAGAATGACCTGTACTGGGTGTCCACGCTACTAGACCCCCGGTATAAGCAGAAAGTGGCGGAAATGTTACCGAATTACAACAAGTCGGAAAGGATGCAGCATTTGCAAAATAAATTAAAAAGTATGCTTTACACAGCGTATAAGGGTGATGTCACAGCACAACGGGAATCTAACAGGGGGAGAGGTGGAAGTCATCCTCCTCCTCCGCCTCCCATGACCACGCCGGCAAGGACAGGACGCTTTAAAGACGTGTTGTTAATGGAGGGCATGCGGACCTTTTTAAGTCCTATGCATCGCCACAGCCCTTCGGGATCCACCCTCAGAGAGCGACTCGACCGACAGGTAGCAGACTACCTCGCCTTAACTGCAGATATCGACACTCTGAGGAGCGATGAACCCCTTGACTACTGGGTGTGCAGGCTTGACCTGTGGCCTGAGCTATCCCAATTTGCGATAGAACTTCTGGCCTGCCCCGCTTCAAGTGTCCTGTCAGAAAGGACCTTCAGTGCAGCAGGAGGTATTGTCACTGAGAAGAGAAGTCGCCTAGGTCAAAAAAGTCTAGATTACCTCACCTTTATTAAGATGAATTAGGGATGGATCCCGAAGGGACTGACACTGGGCGATACATTTGATTAAAAAAGGCCTGATGAGATGAGCTGCCTTGGGCTAAAAATGGTCCACACGCTGCTGTATTTTAGCTCTGAATGACGTTTGACTTGCGTGACTTATCCGCCACCAACTAGGGTTCAAGCCGCCATGTTTTAGGGCACTTTCTGCCTGTGAAACAAACATCAATTTTTCTGGCCGCTGCTACAGCAGCGGCTGCAACAATACCAAATTTTTCAGGCATGTGTACATGCCTAATTTTTAGGCCCACTGGTGCAGCACTGTGGCTTCAAAAACCAAACCAAAAAAATCCTCCAAGATGGCACCAATATACCAGTGGTCTAAGCATCTTCCCACCTTGGCCTAAAAAGGGGAGGTGATTCAACAATTAAAAATCTCTGCCATTTACACGTCCACTGATAGGAGACGCGGAAGGTATTAAACTGATATGAACAAAACTCACTAAACTCACCACTCCTATCTGGTGGCACATTAGCTTGCCCGCGCAGTGCCCCAAATTTCAAGTAAGAGGACCGACCAAGCATCTTCTTCCATCTCCCTGTTACATAAATCAATGCCATATCCATAGAAATTGTAGAGAATATCCAGGATAGTTTTACAGGGCCAAATCATGTCGCCTGTTGAAAGAGGTGACCTTGCTCGGGTCCCAGGTGTGCGGTTCCTAAAATGGCTGCCATATACATGTCCTCTGATAGGAGACGCGGAAGGTATTAAACTGATATGAACAATACTCCACTCCTATCAGTAGGTCCGTCCCATTGTGAATTATGCCCCCCACCCACCACGCAGGGATGGGGGCCGTGGGGGAGGAAAGTAGGCCCCCCCATTGTGATTTATGGCCCCCACCCACCGCGCAGGGGTGGGGGCCGAAGGGGGGAGGACAGTAGGTCCCCCCATTGTGATTTATGGCCCCCACCCACCGTGCAGGGGTTGGGGAGGACAGTAGCTCCCCCCAGTGTGTATCATGGGCTTTGGGGACAGGTGTCAATCCATACCTGCCAAGTGACCCTATGTAGGGGTAACAGTCCCTATTCTGCTCTGTGTCAGTGTGTATCATGGTCTCTGTGGACGGGGAACAGTCTCTATTCTGCTCTGCGTCAGTGTGTATCATGGTCTCTGTGGACGGTGAACAGTCTCTATTCTGCTCTGTGTCAGTGTGTATCATGGTCTCTGTGGACAGGGAACAGTCTCTATTCTGCTCTGTGTCAGTGTGTATCAGGGGTTTTGAGGACAGGTGTCAATCCATACCTGCCAAGTGACCCTATGTAGGGGGGACAGTCTCTATTCTGCTCTGTGTCAGTGTGTATCATGGTCTCTGTGGACGGTGAACAGTCTCTATTCTGCTCTGTGTCAGTGTGTATCATGGTCTCTGTGGACAGGAAACAGTCTCTATTCTGCTCTGTGTCAGTGTGTATCAGGGGTTTTGAGGACAGGTGTCAATCCATATCTGCCAAGTGACCCTATGTAGGGGGAAAAGTCCCTATTCTGCTCTGTGTCAGTGTGTATCAGGGGTTTTGAGGACAGGTGTCAATCCATATCTGCCAAGTGACCCTATGTAGGAGGAACAGTCCCTATTCTGCTCTGTGTCAGTGTGTATCAGGGGTTTTGAGGACAGGTGTCAATCCATATCTGCCAAGTGACCCTATGTAGGGGGAACAGTCCCTATTCTGCTCTGTGTCAGTGTGTATCATGGGTTTTGAGGACAGGTGTCAATCCATATCTGCCAAGTGACCCTATGTAGGGGGAACAGTCTCTATTCTGCTCTGTGTCAGTGTGTATCAGGGTCCCTGAGGACAGGTGTCAATCCATATCTGCCAAGTGACCCTATGTAGGAGGAACAGTCTCTATTCTGCTATGTGTCAGTGTGTATCAGGGATCATTAGGATAGGTGTCAATCCATATCTGCCAAGTGACCCTATGTAGGGGGAACAGTCCCTATTCTGCTCTGTGTCAGTGTGTATCAGGGATTTGACTATCTTTATTCAGATTCAAAAATTACAATTCCAGGAAAAATTTTATCAAACATTTACAAGAACATGTTATGCACATCATAGAAACAACGTAAACCTCTTTAAAGCCACAAACTTAAGACAAAAAATACGTACACACAATGTGTAAGGGTTTGAAAGAATATTCTGAATCCTTATATGTTTACTTTATCGTTTGTTTGATTTTTGTGAACCATATATAAACTACAAGCAGCGTGAAAACTATAAAAACTCAAGTGGCCATGCTGATCAAATTAAATAGTATGCTTTACACAGCGTATAAGGGTGATGTCACAGCACAACGGGAATGTAACAGGGGAAGAGGTGAAAGTCATCCTCCCCCTCCCACGACCCCGCCATATCTGCCAAGTGACCCTATGTAGGGGTAACAGTCTCTATTCTGCTCTGTGTCAGTGTGTATCATGGTCTCTGAGGATGGGTACAGTCTCTATTCTGCTCTGTGTCAGTGTGTATCAGGGGCTTTGAGGACAGGTGTCAATGTTAGGTGATTTCTGCCCTTTATGGATTAAAAGCAGACTCTGCATCAACTGTGCAATTTTCCATGGGAGTTTTGCCATGGATCCCCCTCCGGCATGCCACAGTCCAGGTGTTAGTCCCCTTGAAACAACTTTTCCATCACTTTTGTGGCCAGAAAGAGTCCCTGTTGGTTTTAAAATTCGCCTGCCCATTGAAGTCGGGTTCGCAACAACACTAATGAGCACTAAATCGGGTAAGAAAGACCCGATAGTCAATTGATAGCTTAAAAAGATGCCAGTAAACTTAACAGAACCTGCTAAATCTAGTTTTAGATTCTTTACAGAAGAGCAATTTATTCAACTAGCTGAAAGGTGTGCATCCCCGTTTGGACTAGTATTTTAGGCTATTTGGGTTTGCTCTTTTTATTTTGTTATTTTAATGGCATTATTAATATAATAATTGATATAATAAAATTAACTATTGATGGAATTTTTATTGTATTACTGACTTCCTGTTTTACAGCATTTCCAAGGTGGGGATCATAACAGTATAGACTCACACCACCAAAGAAGGTTTTTTTTTTTCTGGAAAATTTAAGTAGGGCATTTAATTTTCATTTTGCATATACCCTTATATACTGTCCAACTTGGGTCTCCTCTCTTTCTCCACATAATGTGCTGCCATCAGACGTGGAGACTACCTACCATCCTTGACCACACTATATATCCCGAGACAGGAATTGTACCGTCCATGCAGACTACAACAGAGCTCTTAATTGCTCCTTAAGTGTTATTCTTGGTATCTCCATCTTACACTCACTTTATTATATATTGCACTATTAGTTGTTTTATATTTCATTTTTTTTTAAGAATCACATTCATATATATAACACCCATATTGACCTATGTATGTATACAAATATATGTAATTACACTGAAGTATATATTTATCCCCAATTTAGTTTCTGTTTGGGCGCAGTCTATATTGTTTTGTCTTGGCTTATTCTATACTGTGACAAAGTATTGGGAATCCCTGTGGGATTTACTGCTGCCCTAACCTTTTCTATTATCTTAAGCACCTAAATATTCATCTTGTTAAATATGGAGATATGGGTACTAGTAATGTCCCAAACTGTTCGCAGAGAACAACTCGACTGACAGGTAGCAGACTACCTCGCCTTAACTGCAGATATTGACACTCTGAGGAGCGATGAACCCCTTGACTACTGGGTGTGCAGGCTTGACCTGTGGCCTGAGCTATCCCAATTTACGATAGAACTTCTGGCCTGCCCCGTGTAACGGACCGTTTCAGCATAAAAGGGAATAAAATCCGTTTAGGCGATAATCCCCTTTTCTGAGAGACAGGCACAGCTACTGCAGAACACCAAACTCCTGAACTGGATACAAGATAACACTCCGAACTGGAACAGCTGAACAAGAAAAGCATACAATCCGCTTACACTCCTGGCAGTCAGCTTACAATCCAATTCCCCCCAAGAACGAGACGACACTTCATTTTGAGGGTTAAACAGGAACTAAGGACTGGCTCATCCAGCCTGGCTTTTATTTCCAACTCACACATACAGGCCACACCCAGGGGGAGGCATAAAAGAACCAATGACATAGATGTTACCTCCCACACATCCCTCCCCTTAGTGTGACACATAATCCCATTATGCATACAGTTAAAATATACTTTTACACAACTTTCCTAACTCTAAAACCATACATCACATTCACACCAAATTACATATCCACAATCAATCCATTCAGGGGAACGACATATTAAAAAAATGGCATGGATCAGACCAGGGGTTCAAAAGTTAGTAAAGTATCTTTTAAAACCCCTAGCTTTCCAGCTCAGACTGTTTTTTACAGAGCCTTCTCTGTGCTGGAGAAGTAATCCAATTATCTCCAGCACAGAGACAGACTCCATTAACCACATGGTTACAGAAAGACATAAAACACTTTAAAATACAGAAAGTTACTTTTTATCCATAACACACAGACATTTCACATATCCCCAGATAGCTGGGATCTGAGCGCACAAAACTACCGAATAGCGCGCAGATCCTATTCACACAGTACAAATGCCATGGAGCTAAAGTCTTTCCCATAGTCTTTCATTATATGAAAAGGCTCCATGGTATAGCTATCTGGGGTATCACATTCCCATAAAGTCTGGTCCATAGTCCAAAGGCAGCAGGCGGGCAACCAGGCTTCTCCAGTTCACAGTGGCGAAGTTGGTTTCGCCACACCCCGCTTCAAGTGTCCTGTCAGAAAGGACCTTCAGTGCAGCAGGAGGTATTGTCACTGAGAAGAGAAGTCGCCTAGGTCAAAAAAGTCTAGATTACCTCACCTTTATTAACCCCTTAAGGACACATGACATGTGTGACATGTCAGGATTCCCTTTTATTCCAGAAGTTTGGTCCTTAAGGGGTTAAGATGAATGAGGGATGGATCCCGAAGAGGGAAGTGGGCGATACATTTGACTAAAAAAGGCCTGATGAGGGGGGCGTAACAGGGTGTCGTGGCTGCCGTCCCGCCGCGTGATATTGAAATCCCTAGCTCACCCCAGTACCTTGCCCTGTCGTGGTTTCCTGTTCCTGGATTCCTGAGAGTGCTTTATCATTGTGAATCTGATTTCCTGGTATCTTGATCTTGGCTTTTCCCTGGTTATTCTGAATTCTGTTTTCCCTGACTTGGCTTGTGTAAACGGTATTGTGTATTTTCTGGCTTCCTTGACCTCGGCTTTCCCTTTGACCATTCTCTGTCTCTAGCGTATTAGTCCAGCCATTCTAAGGTCCGGTTTACGCTCTGTCCTTTTATTTTCCTTTTCTTGCCTATGTATATGTTTATGATCTGTTTGCGGTGTGTTAAACGGGGAGTTTGGTCTGTCACTGTGAAGCTGGCGTAACCCTTACACTACCTGATCGATACAACATCATACCTGATGTTTTAAAGCACTTTATTCCAAACAATTTAGGAATGTAAGGTGATTTATGCCCTTTATGGATTAAAACCAGACTGCAACAACTATGTAATTTTACATGGGAGTTTTGCCATGGATCCCCCTTAGGCGTGCCACAGTCCAGGTGTTAGTCCCCTTGAAACAACTTTTCCATCACTATTGTGGCCAGAAAGAGTCCCTGTGGGTTTTAAAATTTGCCTGTCCATTGAAGTCTATGGCGGTTCGCCCGTTTGCGAACATTTGCGGAAGTTCGTGTTCGCCATTCACGAACCGAAAATTTTATGTTCGCGACATCACCAATGGGTACTCCATATGGACCTCCATGTAAAGCTCATTACTTTGTAAAAGTACCACAATATTGGTGAGTATTACATAAAATTTAACATATGAGATGAACATGCTAACTGTAATACTTACTGCCTACACTGCTTCCAGAAATAATTTTTTTACGTGATCACTTCCAAAGGAGTACTTTCAGTGAATGTGCAGGGTGTTCAACCCAAAAAGAATGTGGTCTGGATTGCAAATATACACAGAAAAAAAAGGAATTGGGGGCACACCTAGAACATGTATTTGTCATTGTTTATGTGTTTGGTTGCTATTTGTCTACATATAATGTGTAATATTGATGGTAAAATAATGAAATATTTAATATCAATATGGGTATGTTGGGCATTGAGCATTGAAAAGATCCAAGTCACAGGAAAGACCTTTGAAAGCATAGGAAACATTGCTTATTTATATTTTAATTTTGTTTTTAGATATTGCATTGATTTTTTAAATAACAGCAGCATTTATATAAAGTACCTATCATGCAGTTCTACTGAGATTTTGATATTTTCCTTGTTTACTAGCTGGTATCCACTAATGCAACTTAAGTGCCAATGTAGTACTTAAAAGACTGTAGGATTATTCATGAAGTATTCTTGAATCTTTAGACTAAAACAATAATCTTTCCATGTTCATGTAGCTGAATATTTTGTATTGTAAATATTCACAGGATAGATTTATGTGCATTAAATTTCTGTTATGTTTAACAACATGCTAGATCTATTTCACGTGTCTCAAAAATTGTTAGAAATATATTTTAGAAAAAACACACTATGAGAAAATGAGTATATACCATTAAAATTATTTAATAGCTAAAGCCTACCTTCCAGGCATACACATGTCCATTTAGTAGTTAAACGAAAAACTGGTATACCTGAATAAATGAGTTACATTTGGAAGTCATAAAAAGATGCTTGATAACTAATTACATGGCTCACAGGCTGACTTCTAAACAATACTAAATACTCTTAGTTTATGTCCTTTTTCTCAGTGTAATTGCAGTCTTTGAACAATACACAGGGAGAGAATACAATATTGTATGTGGCAAATTACAGCTGTGAGCAAAACATTGCTTTCTTACTCCCCACTGTCAATCAAATCTACAAAAAGATAATAGACATGTAACATCAGTATAGACTTAATGGTGAGTTTAATTCCACCTGTATGGACCAAGTAAAATGAGAAATCAAATCACGCTATGTGTATAGTGCTCAAATGTTGAATGCTTATGCAAGGACCTAATAGTTACTCACCACCACAGCCAAGCACATTTGTCGTGTTTTTATTAACTGGATTTTGGTTTTGTTACTCACATTCCTACCCAATCCTACGTTTAATCACCCCATATCCCACCCTTAGTCCTACACGATGATTAGTTTCCATTTTCTCCATTCCAACTCATTGCCTCAATTTAATATTTAAGCTTTTCAAATTATTTCATATTTTGGCATACACTTCTAAAATATATATATATCAACATTTCCTTGCAATGCAGGCTGTAGATAAATGTATACTTAGTATATCCGGTTTCTGGGCCGTGATCATCAAAATACAAAATTCAAATGGATGGTCCGCACTCACGATTTCCATAAAATATAGCTTTTATTGATTACATTTAAAAAGATGCCAAAAAATATATATCGGGGGCGGAGCCTGCGCTCAAGCTGAATGGCCGCGTGAGGAAGGAGCTCCCGAGCCGGCGGCTAAATAAAGCACTCTACAAGTGGATAAACAGCACAAAATCATCCCAAACAGAAGGGCTTACACAATGTCCCAACGGGGAGCCAGGAAAATGGCGGACTGCAAAGAAAAACACTCCTTCTTTGCGGCGAAAACGGCAAGTCAAAAATCATCAGTGCAAGTAACACAAGATGGCGACGGCAGTGGAGATGACAGGGAGATATCCCAGCCACAATCCCCACAGCACTCCCCACAACACACCATGCAAATACAAGGGGAAAAATTTCAGAAAATGCTAGATGACATGGCGACCAAAATCCAAACAACAGTCCAGTCAGCAATAGCGGACCTCAAAAGAGACATCATGGAAATCGGTAACCGCACTGCACACATGGAAGGCAAAATGGCGGAGTACGCCGAAGCTCACAATAGCCTGGCAGAAAAACTAGAATAAATAGAAGCAAAACTCAAAAAACAAGACTTAAAAAACATGGACATGGAGGATAGGCCCCGACGCCAAAACTTACGTATTAGAGGGATTCACGAAGAGGTGCAAGCAGCAGACCTCATGGCATACCTAACGGGCCTGTTCCAAGCCATAGCTCCTGATATACCATCCAACATGCTGCTCATGGAGAGAGCGCACCGTGTGGCAAAACCTCAACACCTACCCTCCTCTACACCAAGAGATGTACTAACATAAGTGCACTACTTTCATATCAAAGAAACCCTTCTGCGACCCAAGCGACCACAATGGGATTTACCTGAACAATTCAGGTCCATTAAGATCTTCACAGACCTCTCTGCTGAAATGCTGCGACGCAGAAGAACTTTCAAAGACATTACATCTGAACTCCGCAATAGAAAGATCCCTTAACGTTGGGGATTCCTGATCAAACTGTTGATCCTTAAGGAAGGCAAAACACATGTAGCCTCAGTTGCTGAAGCTGGCACTCGCTTTCTACACACCAGGGGCATTGACATAACCACGGACAGAGATAGACCAGGCAAGCGTACAACACTCCACATTGAATGGCAGATGGTGAGAAATCCAAAACATCTAAGAACTCAACCAAAAAATGAAGGGGACAAAAAGATGTCGATCATCACCCATTCAACGACGCAATACCAAAGGACAATGCTAACTTAGACCACGTATATTGGACTGAGATCACCTACACTCTGTGGAAGATAATCGGATGTGGGTAATATAAAGGTTTATAAGTGTCTTCTGTTACTATGTCTAGGGCGCCTCAAATATCCTTAGGGGAATGAACGTAGAGGAAGTGGAACACTGAGGGAACACCGGTATATAGGATCGCTTGACGAATACAGGAGTCAGGCACACTCCAACGACCAAAAGGTCCTAGAACCTTATTATGCCGGAACACAGTGGCCCCACCATGATAGCTATAACCCCACTCCACCCCCTCCTACCCCTAATGGTATAACTTACAAGGGAACGCTTGAGCCAAATAACCCACCCATAGTCAAAAGCAGGTTCAGAGGATCGCATAATTTATTCCCCATACCTTTATGAATGAAAGGGTGTACACGGTTAAACTGTAGACTAAGCCAAAGGTAGAAAATACTAAAGCCGCGGGCGCGGGGCTTCGGCCATCTGGGAGGTCAAGAGTCTTGACCCGGAATACCCATCCCCCCTGATAGGATGAGCTAGTGGGAGAAACTAGCAGGCTACCCTGCGCCCTTAGGGAAGACTAGGGCACAATGCTCAGATTACAACTACAGTTATGTTTATGTTTTTGTACATATGTTGAATGTTTCCTTTATTCCTATGGTCAAACCCACAACCACTCATACCTCTCTGATCACGCACACCTGAAGGGCCGGGTTAGAAATACATACATCGAATGCAACTACCTCAAAGAGAAAACAGGTGATGACCACTCAAGCCTCTGCAGGGGGACTAGCCGCATAAAAGCAAGCAACCCTAACTGGGGGAAGATGCCCACTAATAAGACACTACCCACAGTAACAAAGGACAGTACAGCACACCCTCTATTCATTCACATTTAGTCAAAAATTATACTCTCACAACGTGCAAAGCAGGGCCTCATACCTAAAGAAACAATCCAATAAATAAACAACACTATACAAACAGCAGCTAGACAGTTTTCACAAAGAAAACCAAAAGCATCCAACTTCAGAATACAAAACACAAATTACTTCACTCCAAAACAAACTCAAAGAGATTCGAATTCACAAATTCGGCCTAATGTTAAACAGACTTAACTCCCGCACTTACGTACAGGGCAATAGAGCCAGCAAACTCGTGGCACAACGGCTACACGACAGACAACAACAAACACGGAGAGCCCGTGTCATAAACAAAAAGGGACAAAAAATACACCTACCTTCGGAAATATGTAAAGAGTTTGCCCAATATTACGGTCAACTATATAATCTCGCAGAAGACCCAAACATGCCACAACCCACAGAGATAGGCTTACAGTCCTACCTAAGTGGCATTCCGCTGTGAACCCTGTCCGAATCCCAAAAACAACTCCTGGCAGGCCCTATCACAGAAAACAAGATATCAGAATGCATTCACTCCCTACACAAAGGGAAGGCCCCAGGCCCTGACAATTTCACAAATTAATATTACGCGAAATTTCAACCCATCCTAGTCCCTCATCTTAACATGGCATTTAACCACGCCCTACACATGGGTAGCTTCCCCTCAGAATTTCTAGCAGCTAGGGTAATTACCCTACCGAAACCAGGCAAACCACCTATTCATTGCCAAAACTTCCGCCCAATTTCACTACTGAATTCAGACACCAAGATCTATGCAAAAGTACTGGCCAACCGACTCAAAACCATCCTTCCTTCCCTTATCTCAGATGACCAGGTAGGGTTTGTCCATGGGAGACAAGGTTCAGATAACATCCGAAAAGTGACAGACATTATACAGACAATACACACGGACCGGACACAAGGACTCATAATCTCTCTAGACGAGGAAAAAGCCTTCGACAGACTAAATTGGCAATTTCTAGAAGCTGTCCTCAAAAAATGTGACTTTCCCCCCACATACCTATCGGCTATTAAAGCCTTATACAGTCTCCAAAACGCAGCGATATTGACCTCGCGGTTCCAATCAGACCCATTTGTCATTACCAACGGCACCAGGCAAGGTTGCCCCCTATCGCCACTACTATATGTAATGGCCTTCGAACCATTAGCAAAAGCCATCAGACAAAATTCCAACATACATGGTATACAGATAGGGAAAAAAGAATATAAAATTAACCTGTTTGCTGACGATGTCCTCCTAACACTATCCCAACCGCTAATTTCGCTCCCCAATCTCCAAAAAGAACTTCAAAAATATAGCGCACAATCATACTACAAACTTAACACCACCAAAACCCAAGCAATGGGAATAGGCATAGAGGGAGATACTATGGGCAGACTCAAAGGGGCATTCCACTACGATTGGAGAGAGGACTCCCTCGCCTTTCTTGGAATCAAACTCACAAAAACATACAACTCACTTTTTACAATGAATTATCAAAAACTCCACACAGAAATAGAGAACACACTAAAATCATGGGAGGGCAAATACTTATCATGGGTGGGCCGATGCGCGGCTATCAAAATGATGATACTGCCAAAAATTCTATACCTATTCCGCACGCTGCAAATAAATGTACCTGCTAAATATCTCAAAGCACTCCAGTCAACACTATTAAGATACGGATGGCAAAACAGAAAGCCTAGGCTCCTGTCACAAACAGTGAAGAAAGGAGGACTGGGGTTCCCCAATATAAGAGAATACCATAGAGCCACACATTTGGCCATCGTACTAGTATGCCACTCGAACACCCAAACCCCCCTAATGGCTGGCTAACAGACTAGATGGGAAAGTCTAACAGACTAGATGGGAAACACCTAACGCACCTACTATGGGCCCCCAAAGACATGAGACCCTGCACCCCCCAGACCGACTACCAAACTCATGCTATCCATATGGGACAAAAACAGACACAGGGTGAGCTCACCACATAAATGGTCCCCCGCTACTCCCCTAAGAACACTGCACACTCTAAACCAATTGTTTAACTATAAAATATAGGCAGCACATGGCGTAACCCATTTACACCAGCTAACTTACCAAGGTACCCCCAAAAGCTTCAAAGACCTGCAAGCACAATTTAAGATCCCACACAGGGCACAATTTTCATACATGCAAATGCTCCACACAATTAAAACAGAAGATACACACATGAAGACAGGGAATGAGGAGCCACGACTGACTTGTTTCAAAAACAAATGTATAAGCATGAGACAACAGACTAAAACTCTCGCACTATGCTACAATCTACTTCTAGAGGAACCTCAAACACAACTTTGGGGATTTCAGACAGAATGGCACAAATATATTGGGAGGGAATTGACACCCCAGGAATGGAGCATGGCATTCACAGCCCACAAGGGAACAACAAGATGTGCCTCACACTACGAAATCTCTAGAAAACTGTACAGGTGGTACCTCACGCCAGATAAACTGGCCAATCAGTTTTCCTGGCACTGTAGGTTCCCTCTCCCTCCCACCTCCCAATCCTCGGTTGCTGAAGGGGTTCTTCTCCCTCCGCGCCGCTCCTCCTTCTGACTGCATCGGCCGGTGGGCGAGACTGATCCCGCCCACCGGCCGGGGAGACCTAATGCGCTTTAGTGGCAATGCCGTGCATTCGCATTAGCGCTCCCCATAGGAAAGCATTGAAAATGCATTTCAATGTTTTCCTATGGGGAAATGAGGGACGCTGGAGGAACCAGGAATTGCCCTCTAGTGGCTGTCTAGTAGACAGCCACTAGAGGTGGAGTTAACCCTGCAAGGTAATTAATGCAGTTTATAAAAAAGGGTTAAGAGTAGTGGGAGTTGGCACCCAGACCACTCCAATGGGCAGAAGTGGTCTGGGTGCCTGGAGTGTCCCTTTTAAGCATGTTCCATTGAGTGCAACCACCCCCCATGTTTTATATATATATATATGTGACGAAGTGCCCTTCGCCACTTTGTCCTGGAGAGGCCTGCTTGCCTGCCTCCTCCCCTGCGACTATGGCCCTGGACTGTATTGCACTTTAAACACTATATTTGGGCATATGGATTTGTATTAGGCTGACTCTAGCCCTTTAACTATGCTGTAGGTCTGGACTGCTAATATAACCGAACAGCCGGGGGATTTATACGAATATATTGCATGGGAATACCATTACTGGAGAATGCAGCCGTTCGTATGATTTCATACGAATTCTTTGTGCTCTGAATAGGTGGCCGCCATTTCGGGACTTTACACGTGTTCGCGGCCATCTTGCGCAAGAATTTCGTATCTTTTGTTCATACGAACGGAGACCGACCGCAAGGCCAAAACGTATGGAACTATTTTCGGCTAGTTGGTCTGTGCGGTCGGTCAAAACTTTGGAACTCTGTATCTCCCGAACCATTCATCCGAATGGGCTGAATTTTGGATATATTGTTCCCCGATACCGGATTTAAAGCTGTGTGGGTACATCCAGAACTTGGGTAAAATATTGTACGTTATAATTATGTTATGTGTTTATCTGAGGGGAGGAGACGTAGGGGTGTTACGATGCATATGATTGGTTAATTACATCCTCCCCTGGGAGTGTCCTGTGTGTACCTTTTTCTAATAAAAAGCAGGCTGGGTGTTCCAGTCCTCAGTTCTTCTTGACCCTTCAAAACGTAGCCTCGTCTCGTTATTGGAGGGAATTGCTGTATCACACTGGGGATTGCTATGCTCTGCATATTCCCCTGAGCTTAATCACTTAGCTCTTTTAAGAGCTTGTTCCGGATACGCTCTCCTGGAGGAGAGGTCTTCCCCACACGGTCCTGAATGCTGGAGGTTCATTCCAGGGTGGAAGGAAGACGGCGCGGCTCCAGTTAAGCTACGGCGGTTGTGGAGCGTGCGGTGGTTGTGGTGTCGTCTGCAGTGCTTGGAGTCACCACTGTAACCACTAGGAGCATCCATCAACGGAGGGTACTCGGTCGGAGTACACGGAGCTCCGTTACTATATATATATATTTTTTTTTTTTTTAAATATCAGAAAATATATCATATATAAAAATATATCAATAATATCAAAATAATATAATTTATAAAATTGTAAATTATTTTCGAAGTGTATTCAAAAACATTAAATCTTTTTAATGGCTATCTAAAATGATTAAATGTGTTTAAAGGAGCAGTGTAATATTATGAATAAATATATTTATATCTAATGCAGGAGTGTTGATTGAAAATTTAAAGGAACACTGTAGTGCTAAAAATAAAAACCTTTATTCCTAATTCGATAGTGTCCCTAACATAATAGGTCTGCCCTCTATGCACTTCAGAAAAAATATATTTAAAACATTTTTAACTTTGATCTTTCTATCGCCAAGGCTCCCTTGACGTCGGTTAGGTCTTCGCCTCCTTCTCAGGTTTTACATTGAAGAGTTAAACACAAGGACACTACACTCAGATCAATTTAATGACACAAGACTAAGGCATGAGGACAAAATGTATTTATATTCCTCTACACAATAAATCCTGTTTTAAATTCCTACCCTGTTGAATCTGTGAATTCTCTACTTTTGACTATTCTAAATTTAAGAATGAGAGATAATGGGTCATTATCACTCTGTTTGTTGGAAATCTGTCAATACTGTCATGAGCCTCAATAGTCCTTGATGCTGTCGGAGTTTTGATTGCAGATTATAAAATAGTATAAAAATAGCTTTCATAGAGCACTTCCCGGAGTAAGAAAAAAAACATATGCAGCATTGACAACTTGGTTAGAAGGGAGAGAGATATGGCACCATAGTGGTAGGTAGGAGAGTGTTGCACATTGGTATCAGTAGCACCAGAGCTCTGTGGTAGAGGTCCGCTAACCTCCAAATATATCCACAAGTGAAGATCCACAGGCTGCACAGTGCAGGGTGAACAAGGCAGTTTTATTGTGGAATGCAGGACAAAACAAGGATGCAATGTTTCTGTCATGGTGTAATACCTCAATATGCAGAATTTAGGACAGCAAGGGACAAGACAAGGATATAACATATTGCCAGGCCTTAGAATGGCTGGACTAAACGTCAGACGGAGATAAAGCGTAGTCAGAGATGAGACGAGGTCATGGCAATGGAGAGACAGGAAAACTAGAACTAGCCAGAGTCAGGTACAACGTAATCAGTCAGATAGGCAAACAAGACAGGAAATGGTTAAAGATAAACTCAGAGTCAGGAACAAAGCCAAGGTTAATACCAGAATAAACACAATAGATCAAGAAATGCATTAAAGGGTACTGCAACCGAAACCACAATAGAGATAGGTGAGTTTAAATAGCCTTACTTAACATTTGATTGGCCCACGTCATGCCAGCTCCCCAAATCCTATGTGTGTGGGTACGCCAGAATGACGTGGGCCAATGGGAACCTGACTTGCGGATCCCACTGCCACTATAAGAGCACGCGCGTGACGTGAGTCGTGCTCCTAGTGCAAGGCAGGCCACGCAACCGTTCACTGCAGTGAGTGCACGTGGCTTTCTCAGAAGAGGAGATTGCACCGCCCGTGGCTCATGTGGAGGCAGAAGTGCTTGAGCGGCCCCCAGACAAGGTATGTACTACCACAGTTTCAGCCATGAAGCCTTAATCGTGATATATCAATTTTTATGATACACGAGTCTTTTTGCATTAAATTAAAACATCAATACCAGTGTTTTTGTTAGGTAAAAACAAAATAAAAACCACCAGTTAACCCCTTCACTACCAAAATTAAATATACATATGTTTTTCTTATTTTAATGTGTTTTACAGGATGAAATTTAGTGCATAATGTCTCACTCACCCTCATTTATACTCTAGGAATAATTACCTGCCAATAGAGAATGGATAAAATTAGTTCTACAGTCAGAGAAGGAGAGGAGTGAATTAACTCTACCATTTCACTGTTCACATTACATTAGCATTCCAGAGATTGATAACGATTGGCATAGCAGTTTGAAACACCTTTATTTTAGAAATTATATTTACTGTATGTGTGCATTATGCATAAAAGCAGGCATTATTTTTACATTATTTTACTATTTTCAATAAACTACACAGGTAATGCCTTTTGGGTCAATTCAAATAGCTGTAAACAAGGTATTTGGCCGTTTTTTAATTTTATGTCACACTTACTGCAATTGAGAAAAAAAAAAGAAATTACATTTTGCTTTTCTACTAGCATTTCAGATCCTGTATGAAATACGGCAAGATACAGGACACTGTGTACTGTATAAAACTTTTCATTTCCAAATATTTTTTTTTAAGTGAATGAACAAACTAGTGAAAAATTAAATGGTGTAAATGTACTGACAATTTTTAAGTTTGTCTGCAAAGCAATCTCTGAACAAAATTGCTGTTATGTTATATTAATGTGCTAGCTATGCCTCCCTTGCTTTGTATAAATGTTATGCTAATATTGTTTTTAATTTTTTAAAAAAAAAACTATCAATGTTTATCTCCATTGTTCTGGACGGTAGAGTCAGAGTCATGTGTACCCTAGTGTAGCCACTATAATTAGCTATTATTCTGTTTCTGTTCTGTTCTTTTTTTAAATTCTATTATTTTCACCTGTTGAATGCAAATTATTAATTTGCAACAACTGCCATAGATAATAACCAGGAATGAAAAGGCAGGTTGCTAAAATGTATCTTCCATGTTTCTAGTCTGTTACAGAATGGTCTTTCTCTGGAGTCAAACAAGTAGACCTCATAATTAATCAATTGTCATTTCACGGAAATTACCATACATTCTAAAACAGATGCCTATCATACAAAAGATCAAAAAACTATTTTTGTCAATGTAATAAAATATACATCATGCACACTGGCCTTATATTAAGATTTCATGTAATAAGATATTACCCAAACTGAGGAAAACAGTAGTCTCCAAGCTGATAATAGTTCATGTATCTGTATTATACCAATGGTAATTAATCTAATGGTGAATATAGTAAATGTTATCTTTTTAAAGCAGAAAGCTTAAGGCCAAAAAATAAAGGAAAGAATAGAAAATGAAATATGTTATGTTAGTAGTTTTTGTAACATCCTAACAGTGCAGGTTTTAGAATTAAAATGTTCTGCAATTAGTTATAATAACCCCAGTCATGCTGTCCCATATTATATTGACATTTCACTAAGTGGCATTTAGAAATGACCCACGTGGCATGGTCTGAAAATTACAGCAAACTGGTGAAGAATTCAAAAATATGTACTAAGCAGTAAATTTCAGCTAAAGTACACAGGAGAAATGTAGTTCCTCATACAACAATATTACTTAACGACGAACAGTGCATCAAGTAGATTCATCTTCAACCATTTTAATCCTCTATTTTGCTCTATAAAAAAAAAAAATACCTGACCGATTTCATCATCAAGTACCATAGTTGCACACACGTTAAAACTGCTGTCCAAGATTGGATTGAGCAATGTATCTGCTTAGCAGTGAATTGTAGTGAATCTAATTAAAACCAGATTGAAAAACATAGGCAGAAATAGTTAATCTGGGTCCATGGCTCAAATGAAATAGTTTCCAAATCAGCTCTTGTTCTTGCATTTTTCAATTACTATTTCATTTCACTAGAATTAAACAATTTGGACGGATATATAAACTGTATTGTCGCGGTTGCCGGCCCGTCGCGTGGCACGGCTGTGTCAGACCAGCACAGCCTCGCCGACAGCATGAGCTTACCTGCTTGGCGGCGAGCCGACAACCGCTTCCCCGCATCCTCCAGGCTGTCACGCCTGGATCCAAAATGGTGCTGACCGCGTGGTCGCGCTTAAACATAGCTCCGCCCCCGAAGTTTATACTTCACGACGTCAACGCGCACGCACGTTTTGGGGTCAGAGGTCGCCCTCTTACCAATCAGACCTTAGAGAGGGATATTTAAATCCCTAGCTCACCACAGTACCTTGCCCTGTCGTGGTTTCCTGTTCCTGGTTTCCTGAGAGTGCTTTATCATTGTGAATCTGATTTCCTGGTTTCCTGATCTTGGCTTTTCCCTGGTTATTCTGAATTCTGGTTTCTGACTTGGCTTGTGTAAACGGTATTGTGTATTTTCTGGCTTCCTTGACCTCGGCTTTCCCTTTGACCATTCTCTGTCTCTAGTGTATTATTCCGGCCATTCTAAGGTTACCTATGGACAATTTTTAACTTGTATTTGAATTTTTATATTTTTGAGTTTATATTAAATAAATAGTTTTATTTTGATCCTGCATCCTGGAATAATTGAAAGTTCACATCCAGGGATAACTCATCTATATTTTCTACATCTATACAAGACGTCCAGCCTAAAAGCTTTTCATCTCCAATACAAGCCCTTAGTCTGAGTCAGCTTTTATAAGTGACTCCGAAGCATGTGAGTTTAACCAGTTACTTATGGTTATTTTATCTATTTTTACAAAATTACCCTATGTTCCTTTTCTCTTTTATGGCCTACTGTTTTAGATATATATCCAGGACGGCTCTGGTAATATAGTTTCAATTGTATATATTGAGTGCTCTCACCAAATATTTCTTATGCACTTTAATTTTGTGTGGTTGAGTGATTCACACTAGGTGATAGCAGCACCAAATTTTACTGTTTTTCTCATGCCCTACACTTTTTAATTTTACAGCATAGTTTTCATCAGCTGCATGTTTTCAGTGACAAATACTAAACTATAACTAAATAAAAATTAAATACAATGCATTTTCATTATAGATTTTGTCATTTTAACTTAATGTCTATAATGTTGCAACACCGAAGATATTGGAGTAGTGTGGACTTATTGATGTAAATTACTACCCTGCACACTGGTCAAGTGCATTCAACATGGTCACATGGCTCCTCAAAATAAAAGACTCAGTCTGCCAAATTGCAAATATCGGATGGGACAGCTTGCTACCTAGCGATTGGCAAATGCTTACATCATTGCATTTCCATCATTGGACCTACCCTCCACAGTCCCTGCCCTTTTTGATGTGCTTAGTCATCTTGATGACCTTGAGCAGATCACCAGCTACCAAGACCTTGCCATCCTTCCACAGAAAATGAAAGGGAATGTAAACCAGTGTTTTGCTTCACTCTTAGATCCAGAAAGGTACTCATCGCTTACAGCAGCTGCTTGTTTTGTGAACCTTACTCTCTGTGAAACCCTTTTTTGATATGGCTGAAGATAATATTCAAGAACTGCTTAAACAGGCAGAGGAGTATATGGTTAAAAAAATATGCATTACCTCACACAAAAGATTAGGATCAATCTAAAGAGGGAGCAGAAGAGGAGAATATTGAAAAATCAAAAGATGAAGCACCCTCCACATCAAAGCAGACAGTCTTTTGGATTATCTCTAAATGCAGCAGAAGACCCAGCCAAAGGACCTCCCCAAACAGCAGGAGGCAGCGGATCATAAAATATAAGAAATTGCTTTTGCAACAACCGATCATGGATGACACTTGAACAGATTTTTGGATGGCAAAGAGTGACACTTTTTATCACCGGTTAAAACCTTTTGCCCTTTTACAATTCCTAAGGGAGAACTAACAGCTAATACATGCTAGAACCATGCTGATCTACTGTAATGATGATTCATAGACATTTGCAATTCGTTTTGGTTCAAATTTAAATTCGGACAAATTTCAGACATTCGGATGCTTCTGAATTTCCGAATTGCCGAAGTAGCGAATTGCCAAATTTCAGAAGTACCGAACCGAATTGCCGAAGTGCTGAATTTTGAAAGTGCCGAAGTGCTTTGGATTTCTGAAAAGTGGCAAAACAGGAGAGGGAGGGAAAATTAAGGTAAAAATGACAGGAATCTAACCCTAACCCTACCCCTAAAGCTACTTGGGTTAGGGGTAGAGGTAGGTTGGGGTTAAGGTTAGGGGTAGGGTTAAGGTTAGGACATTTCGGAAGTCCAGAATTTCGGAAGTGCCGAACCAAGATTTTTGCACATTTTTAAGGATTCATTAGCCTATATATGTGTGCTCAAAGGGTGGAGTGATGGGCTGGTACAGGGACATCTTTCATCTCATCCCATTCTATTGATCATTTAGAAATATACAAACAAATCTCTGTCTTAGAAAAAGAAGGCTAAAGAAGAGGTAAAAGAGGAAGTGTATGTATCAATATATATGTATATATATATATATATATATATATATATATATATATATATAAATAATCTCCCCATGGTGGAACCAAATTCTATGTTAAAATAGGCAAAGGGGAGAATTATTCATAATTATACATAATAACATCATTCTTTAAGTGGAGTGACACCATGAGTATCTTATGCTTAGTATCTTAGGTGATCTACGGTTTGAGCACTCAAAAGTCAGCAGCTTGCCAATTGTCTCAATTCTGAAGTGAACATCCTTAATCTGCACTATTTTTGGATGCAAGTTAAAATAAATATGGCAAAGAAAAGGATGCATTCAAGCATGCCTATAAAAGTTTCCAACCTTGATTTTCTTGGTGCAAAGAAGGACATAAAATTCACATATTTAACATAAACACATAACATTCCAGTTTTATAATTTTCAGTCTGTAGATAAAAGTGCATAGTCAATATTGGAACTGCACTTCAGTTGCTATGGAAACTTGCTGCTCTGACATAGTTACGTGTTTCAAATAAGCAGCAAAAGAACAGGGTTAGGCTTAAAAAAATGTAATATTTTAAATATTAGCAAAGTGAGCAAATATTTCCTACAATAGTTTTAATGAAAATAACAAACCATAATAAATCTTTAAAGTACTAAATAGACTATTAGAAATTTATGGATTGTATAGCCATTTATAAAAGACAAATCATCTGTTAATATGTACTAAGGTGTTGTGGTTAGATATATGTTTTTCTATTTAATAGTAGATTGAAGCCTTTAAAAAGTAAAATAAATTACTAAAAATTAGCATGCAAAAAAAGCTTGAATAAAAGATAACACTGATCTTCAGTAGTGATGTCGCGAACATAAAATTTTCGGTTCGCGAACGGCGAACGCGAACTTCCGCAAACGTTCACCAACCGGCGAACCGGGCGAACCGCCATAGACTTCAACGGGCAGGCAAATTTTAAAACCCACAGTGACTCTTTCTGGCCACCATAGTGATGGAAAAGTTGTTTCAAGGGGACTAACACCTGGACTGTGGCATGCCGGAGGGGGATCCATGGCAAAACTCCCATGGAAAATTACACAGTTGATGCAGAGTCTGGTTTTAATCCATAAAGGGCATAAATCAACTAACATTCCTAAATAGCAATGGATATGGATTGACACCTTGACATATGGATTGACACCTGTCCTCAGAGACCCTGATACACACTGACACAGAGCAGAATAGGGACTGTTCCCCCTACTTAGGATCACTTGGCAGATATGGATTGACACCTGTCCTCAGGGACCCTGATACACACTGACACAGAGCAGAGTAGGGACTGTTCCCCCTACATAGGGTCACTTGGCAGATATGGATTGACACCTGTCCTCAGGGACCCTGATATACACTGACACAGAGCAGAATAGGGACTGTTCCCCGAACATAGGGTCACTTGGCAGATATGGATTGACACCTGTCCTCAGGGACGCTGATACACACTTACACAGAGAAGAATAGGGACTGCTCCCCTACATAGGGTCACTTGGCAGATATGGATTGACACCTGTCCTCAGAGACCCTGATACACGCTGACACAGAGCAGAATAGAGACTGTTCCCCCTACCTAGGGTCACTTGGCAGATATGGATTGACACCTATCCTGATGATCCCTGATACACACTGACACAGAGCAGAATAGGGACTGTTCCCACTACATAGGGTCACTTGGCAAATATGGATTCACACCTGTCCTCAGAGACCCTGATACACACTGACACAGAGCAGAATAGGGACTGTTCCCCCTACATAGGGTCACTTGGCAGATATGGATTGACACCTATCCTAGTGATCCCTGATACACACTGACACAGAGCAGAATAGGCACTGTTCCCCCTACATAGGGTCACTTGGCAGATATGGATTGACACCTGTCCTCAGGGACCCTGATACACACTGACACAGTGCAGAATAGGGACTGTTCCTCCTACATAGAGTCACTTGGCAGATATGGATTGACACCTGTCCTCAGGGACCCTGATACACACTGACACCGAGCAGAATAGGGACTGTTCCCCCTACATATGGTCACTTGGCAGATATGGATTGACACCTGTCCTCAGAGACCCTGATACACACTGACACAGATCAGAATAGGGACTGTTCCCCCTACATAGGGTCACTTGGCAGATGTGGATTGACACCTGTCCTCAGAGACCCTGATACACACTGATACAGAGCAGAATGGGGACTGTTCCCCCTACATAGGGTCACTTGGCAGATATGGATTGACACCTGTCCTCAGGGACCCTGATACACACTGACACGGAGCAGAATAGGGACTGTTCCCCCTACATAGGGTCACTTGGCAGATATGGATTCACACCTGTCCTCAGGGACCCTGATAAACACTGACACAGAGCAGAATAGGGACTGTCCCCCCTACATAGGGTCACTTTGCAGATATGGATTGACACCTGTCCTCAGGGACCCTGATACACATTGACACAGAGCAGAATAGGGACTGTTCCTCCCACATAGGGCCACTTGGCAGATATGGATTGACACCTGTCCTCAGAGACCCTGATACACACTGACACAGAGCAGAATATGGAATGTTCCCCCTACATAGGGTTACGTGGCAGATATGGATTAACACCTGTCCTCAGATACCCTGATACACACTGACACAGAGCAGAATAGGGACTGTTCCCCCTACATAGGGTCACTTGCCAGATATGGATTGACACCTATCCTAATGATCCCTGATACACACTGACACAGAGAAGAATAGGGACTGTTCCCCCTACATATGGTCACTTGGCAGATATGGATTGACACCTGTCCTCAGAGACCCTGATACACACTGACACAGAGCAGAATAGGGACTGTTCCCCCTACATAGGGTCAATTGGCAGATATGGATTGACACCTATCCTAATGATCCATGATACACACTGACACAGAGCAGAATAGGGACTGTTCCCCCTACATAGGGTCACTTGGCAGATATGGATATATGGATTGACACCTGTCCTCAGAGACCCTGATACACACTGACACAGAGCATAATAGGGACTGTTCCCAATACATAGGGTCACTTGGCAGATATGGATTGACACCTATCCTAATGATCCCTGATACACACTGACACAGAGCAGAATAGGGACTGTTCCCCCTACATAGGGTCACTTGGCAGATATTGATTGACACCTATCCTAATGATCCCTGATACACACTGACACAGAGCAGAATAGGCACTGTTCCCCCTACATAGGGTCACTTGGCAGATATGGATTGACACCTGTCCTCAGGGACCCTGATACACACTGACACAGTGCAGAATAGGGACTGTTCCTCCTACATAGAGTCACTTGGCAGATATGGATTGACACCTGTCCTCAGGGACCCTGATACACACTGACACCGAGCAGAATAGGGACTGTTCCCCCTACATATGGTCACTTGGCAGATATGGATTGACACCTGTCCTCAGAGACCCTGATACACACTGACACAGATCAGAATAGGGACTGTTCCCCCTACATAGGGTCACTTGGCAGATGTGGATTGACACCTGTCCTCAGAGACCCTGATACACACTGATACAGAGCAGAATGGGGACTGTTCCCCCTACATAGGGTCACTTGGCAGATATGGATTGACACCTGTCCTCAGGGACCCTGATACACACTGACACAGAGCATAATAGGGACTGTTCCCAATACATAGGGTCACTTGGCAGATATGGATTGACACCTATCCTAATGATCCCTGATACACACTGACACAGAGCAGAATAGGGACTGTTCCCCCTACATAGGGTCACTTGGCAGATATTGATTGACACCTATCCTAATGATCCCTGATACACACTGACACAGAGCAGAATAGGCACTGTTCCCCCTACATAGGGTCACTTGGCAGATATGGATTGACACCTGTCCTCAGGGACCCTGATACACACTGACACAGTGCAGAATAGGGACTGTTCCTCCTACATAGAGTCACTTGGCAGATATGGATTGACACCTGTCCTCAGGGACCCTGATACACACTGACACCGAGCAGAATAGGGACTGTTCCCCCTACATATGGTCACTTGGCAGATATGGATTGACACCTGTCCTCAGAGACCCTGATACACACTGACACAGATCAGAATAGGGACTGTTCCCCCTACATAGGGTCACTTGGCAGATATGGATTCACACCTGTCCTCAGGGACCCTGATAAACACTGACACAGAGCAGAATAGGGACTGTCCCCCCTACATAGGGTCACTTGGCAGATATGGATTGACACCTGTCCTCAGGGACCCTGATACACAGTGACACAGAGCAGAATAGGGACTGTTCCTCCCACATAGGGCCACTTGGCAGATATGGATTGACACCTGTCCTCAGAGACCCTGATACACACTGACACAGAGCAGAATATGGAATGTTCCCCCTACATAGGGTTACGTGGCAGATATGGATTAACACCTGTCCTCAGATACCCTGATACACACTGACACAGAGCAGAATAGGGACTGTTCCCCCTACATAGGGTCACTTGCCAGATATGGATTGACACCTATCCTAATGATCCCTGATACACACTGACACAGAGAAGAATAGGGACTGTTCCCCCTACATATGGTCACTTGGCAGATATGGATTGACACCTGTCCTCAGAGACCCTGATACACACTGACACAGAGCAGAATAGGGACTGTTCCCCCTACATAGGGTCAATTGGCAGATATGGATTGACACCTATCCTAATGATCCATGATACACACTGACACAGAGCAGAATAGGGACTGTTCCCCCTACATAGGGTCACTTGGCAGATATGGATATATGGATTGACACCTGTCCTCAGAGACCCTGATACACACTGACACAGAGCAAAATAGGGACTGTTCCCAATACATAGGGTCACTTGGCAGATATGGATTGACACCTATCCTAATGATCCCTGATACACACTGACACAGAGCAGAATAGGGACTGTTCCCCCTACATAGGGTCACTTGGCAGATATTGATTGACACCTATCCTAATGATCCCTGATACACACTGACACAGAGCAGAATAGGGACTGATCCCCCTACATAGGGTCACTTGGCAGATATGGATTGACACCTGTCCTCAGGGACCCTGATACACACTGACACAGAGCAGAATAGGGACTGTCCCCCCTACATAGGGCCACTTGGCAGATATGGATTGACACCTGTCCTCAGAGACCCTGATACACACTGACACAGAGCAGAATAGGGACTGTTCCCCCTACATAGGGTCACTTGGCAGATATGGATTGACACCTGTCCTCAGAGACCCTGATACACACTGACACAGAGCAGAATAGGGACTGTTCCCCCTACATAGGGTCACTTGGCAGATATGGATTGACACCTGTCCTCAGAGACCCTGATACACACTGACATAGAGCAGAATAGGGACTGTTTCCCCTACATAGGGTCACTTGGCAGAAATGGATTGACACCTGTCCTCAGAGACCCTGATACACACTGACAAAGAGCAAAACAGGGACTGTTCCCCCTACATAGGGTCACTTGGCAGATATGGATTGACACCTGTCCTCAGGGACCCTGATACACACTGACACAGAGCAGAATAGGGACTGTTCCTCCTACATAGGGTCACCATTTTTAGTCCAAGGCAGCTCATCTCATCAGGCCTTTTTTAGTCGAATGTATCGCCCACTGTCAGTCCCTTCAGGATCCATCCCTCCTTCATCTTAATAAAGGTGAGGTAATCTAGACTTTTTTGACCTAGGCGACTTCTCTTCTCAGTAACAATACCTCCTGCTGCACTGAAGGTCCTTTCTGAGAGGACACTTGAAGCGGGGCAGGCCAGAAGTTCTTTCGCAAATTGGGATAGCTCAGGCCATAGGTCAAGCCTGCACACCCAGTAGTGAAGGGGTTCATCGCTCCTCAGAGTGTCGATATCTGCAGTTAAGGCGAGGTAGTCTGCTACCTGTCGGTCGAGTCGTTCTCTGAGGGTGGATCCCGAAGGGCTGTGGCGATGCGAAGGACTTAAAAAGCTCCGCATGTCCTCCATCAACAACACGTCTTTAAAGTGTCCTGTCCTTGCCGGCGTGGTCGTGGAGGAGGAGGATTACTTTCACCTCTTCCCCTGTTAGATTCCCGTTGTGCTGTGACATCACCCTTATACGCTGTGTAAAGCATACTTTTTAATTTATTTTGCAAATGCTGCATCCTTTCCGACTTTTTGTAGTTTGGTAACATTTCAGCCACTTTCTGCATATATCGGGGGTCTAGTAGCGTGGACACCCAGTACAGGTCGTTCTCCTTCAGCCTTTTATACGAGGGCCCCTTAACAGTCACGACAGCATGAAAGATCCCATTTGCACAAGGTTGGATGCCGAGCTACTCATTTCCCGTTCCTCCTCCTCAGTGATCTCAATGAAGGTATGTTCTTCCCCCCAGCCACGTACAACACCACGGGTTCCAGATAGGTGACAACGAGCACCATGGGATGCCTGTTGTGGCTCGTCTTCCTCCTCCTCCTGAAAGCCACATTTCTCCTCTCACTCCTCTTCCTCACGATCCTCTTCCAGCGTTGCCGCAGGTCCAGTATGCGATGCTGGTAAGGCTGTTTCTGGTGGTGATGGTGACCACAACACTTCCTCTTCCTCTTCACGCTCATCTACAGCCTGATCCAGCACTCTTCGCAGGGCACGCTCCAGGAAGAAAACAAATGGTATGATGTCGCTGATAGTGCCTTCGGTGCGACTGACTAGGTTTGTCACCTCCTCAAAAGGATGCATGAGCCTACAGGCATTGCGCATGAGCGTCCAGTAATGTGGCAAAAAAATTCCCAGCTCCCCAGAGGCTGTCCTAGCACCCCGGTCATACAAATATTCATTAACGGCTTTTTCTTGTTGGAGCAGGCGGTCGAACATTAGGAGTGTTGAATTCCAACGTGTCGGGCTGTCGCAAATCAATCTCCTCTCTGGCATGTTGTTTCGCCGCTGGATATCTGCAAAGTGCGCCATGGCCGTGTAGGAAAGCCTGAAATGGCCACACACCTTCCTGGCCTGCTTCAGGACGTCCTGTAAGCCTGTGTACTTATGCACAAAGCGGTGTTACGATCAGATTAAACACATGCGCCATGCACGGCACATGTGTCAACTTGCCCAACTTCAATGACGCCAACAAATTTTTTCCGTTGTCACAAACCACTTTGCCGATATCCAGTTGCTGCGGAGTCAGCCAATTTTCCACCTGTGTGTTCAGGGCGGACAGGAGTGCTTGTCCGGTGTGACTCCTGTCAAACCCAAGACGGCGTGACACTGCCGTATCCGGGATGTGGAATAGTACCTGAGGAGCCTGGGGGGTGCCGTTGATGTGGAGCAAGACGCAGCAGCAGAAGAGGACTCAGCCGAGGAGGTTATGGAAGAGGATGGAGTAGGAGGAGTAGAGGAGGTGGCAGCAGGCCTGCCTGCAAGTCGTGGCGGTGTCACCAACTCCTCTGCAGAGCCACGCATTCCATGCTTCGCAGCCGTCAGCAGGTTTACCCAATGCACAGTGTAGGTGATATACCTGCCCTGACCATGCTTTGCAGACCAGGTATCAGTGGTCAGATGGACCCTTGCCCCAACACTGTGTGCCAGACATGCCATGACTTCCTTTTGCACAATCGAGTACAGGTTGGGGATTGCCTTTTGTGCAAAGAAATTTCGTCCGGGTACCTTCCACTGCGGTATCCCAATAGCCACAAATTTTTTGAACACCTCAGACTCCACCAGCTTGTATGGTAAAAGCTGGCGGGCTAATAGTTCAGACAAGCCAGCTGTCAGACGCTGGGCAAGGGGGTGACTTTCTGACATTGGCTTCTTACGCTCAAACATGTCCTTGACAGACACCTGACTGTGGGCAGATGAGCGGGAACTGCTCAAGGCGAGAGACGGAGTGGCGGATGGTTGAGAGGTGGCAAGGAGGACAGCAGTGGTTGACGTGGCTGAAGATGCTGAAAAAGGAGGAGGATGGCGGCTTTGAGTTTGTGTGCTGCTTGTACTCATGTGTTGATCCCATAGGCGTTTGTTATGTGCGATCATGTGCCTACGCAAAGCAGTTGTACTTAGGTGGGTGTTAGACTTCCCATGACTCAGTCTCTTTTGGCACAGGTTGCAAATGGCATCGCTGCTGTCAGAGGCAGACACACAAAAAAAATGCCACACTGCTGAGCTCTGCAATGACGGCATTCTGGTGGTGGACACAGCATGCGTTGATTGGCGTGCTGTCGGGCTGACCCCGGGTGCCGATGCATGCTGTCTGACTGTGCCACTAGCTCCTTGCGACGACCTCCCCCTGCTTCCAACTCATCTCCTCCTCCTCCTCTCTGTCTCCCCATCTGAACTTTCGCCCTGTTTTTCTTCTTGCCGAGCAGGCACCCATGTGACATCCATGGACGCATCGTCATCATCAATTGCTTCACTTGTATCTGACAACTCAGCAAAGGAAGCAGCAGCGGGTACAACATCATCATCATCACACCGTACGTCCATGTGTGTAATGCTACCTGCCTCAGACATATCCCTGTTATCTACATCCTCTGGCAATAATGGTTGTGCATCACTCATTTCTTCAAACGGATGTGTAAATAACTCCTCTGACATACCAAGTGAAGCGGCTGTGGTGCTAGTGTTGGTGGTGGCGGCAGGCGGGCGAGTGGTATCTTGAGAGGTGCCCGAAGCTAAGCTGGAGGAGGATGGTGCGTCAAGGTTCCGAGCGGAAGCTGTAGAAGATTGGGTGTCCTGTGTTAGCCAGTCAACTATGTCCTCAGAACTTTTCAAGTTCAGAGTACGTGGCCTCTGAAAACTGGGCATTATTCTAGGGCAAAAGGGAATCACATCGCACTTTATTTTTAGTTTTTGCAAAAGGGAATCACAGCACCACAACCACGATGGCCCCTGCGGGGTGGCCTGCCTCTGCCTGTCATTTTTTTTTTTTGATTAGTGGTACTATGCATGCAAGCTACTGTGAGACCAGATATGAGTGGCACTGTGCACTGGCAGAGGTTGGCAGAGTACACGCTGTAGGCCTGACACACCCGCTTGAAGACAACTAACTGCTATTCAATCTATAACAGTGAAAAACGTTTTTTGTTTTTAAATGCACGCTATTGTGACACCAGATATGAGTGGCAATGTGCACTGGCAGAGGTTGGCAGAGTACACGCTGTTGGCCTGACACACAGATTCTTGCAGACAACTAACTGCTATTAAATCTATTACAGTGAAAAAAGTTTTTTGTTTTTAAATGCATGCTATTGTGACACCAGATATGAGTGGCAATGTGCACTGGAAGAGGTTGGCAGAGTACACGCTGTTGGCCTGACACACAGACGCTTGCAGACAACTAATTGCTAATTAATCTATTACAGTGAAAAAAATGTTTTTGTTTTTAAATGCAAGCTATTGTGACACCAGATATGAGTGGTGGCACTAGGCAAGTGGGCACAGTATCCACTGTGAGGCTGACACAGAAGCTGGCAGGCAGGCAGGCAACTGCAATTAGATTACAAAAAAAAGCAGACTGATGTTCTAGCCCTAAAAAGGGCTTTTTGGGGTGCTGTCCTTACAGCAGAGATCAGATGAGTCCTTCAGGACTGTAGTGGACACTGAATACACTAGCCTAGCTATACATTTCCCTATCAAATGAGCAGCAGCTACACTTTCCCTCCTCTATCTAAGAATGCAGCTTCAGAATTAATCTAAAATGGATGCTGTACAGGAGGTGGGAGGGTCTGGAAGTGAGGGTCTGCTGCTGATTGGCTGGAATGTGTCTGCTGACTGTGAGGCACAGGGTCAAAGTTTAGTCAATGAAGACGAATAGGGGGCGGATCGAACCGCGCATGTGTTCGCCCGCCATGGCGAACGTGAACACGCTATGTTCGCCAGTAACTATTCGCCAACGAACAGTTCGGTACATCACTAATCTTCAATGACACCTAGGTTTCACTGAATTGTAGACTGTATCCCAGTATGTGTATTCCACTAAAAGCTCTAAATCAGATAACTTTCTGACATAAGGATTTTAATTGTAAATAATGCAAGTTTTATGTCATCCGTAACCATTGCTGATTCATGATTATTTATTTCAATTGATTATTCCCTGCAGAGTAGTAAGTCAGCATAGAAATTGCATCACAGAAAGCAAGAAATTACATTTCAGACAGAGAACGATAATTGTGTGAATATGGATATTGACTAAAAACCCACGTTGACTCAGCCCTTCATCCTTCCGAGGTTGATAAAATGAGTACTATTAAATTGGGTAATAGTAGCAACCCCTGGATGTTGGGCTAAGGTAACATCCCCAGGACGTACTTGAAAACCAGAGTAATCTGAATGTACCTTTCCTGGTTAAATACTTTGTTATTATTATTATTATTATTTACAGATCATCCTTTCTAAAAATAATGGTGGGCTGGCTCTTCTGCTGTTGAACTAGTGTTATTAGTATGCTATGCTACCCACATCATGTGAGCATTATCCTAGCTACAACACAAACCTTTAAATCCTTGGGCATATTTTTAACAGGGGATTCTTGCTCTACCACTCTACCAATTCTCTCTTCTGAAATGATCAGGCAAGTGTATAAGACCAATTAAATAGTATTAGGTCACATAGGACTTCTGCCAGGATCAAGGTATTAGGCAGTTTCTTATGATTTATCCGTCTCTCTTGATTTTGCTAACACATGGTGTTTTGTTCCCAAGTGGATCAAAGGCTTTTCACTTGGAAGGAAGAGAAGGTAGTGGGGACTAAAGGATGGGTAACATTGAGAGCACTTTAGGCACTTTAACCCCATAAGATAAGACAGTGCCCGGGACCTCCAGACACCGTAAAAATATGATGAAGTAATTATAGTACACAGAGTGTCCCTTTAATAGAAAAAATATATATTAATCATTTGTAGAATATGTTCAGAAATTATCTAATCACTCCCCCATTATATTCCTTCCAAACAGCAACAGAAAAAAATAAACAATCAAAACCTCGAACAAGAGCCTAATACTTATACAGCTAGTTATTTATGGTGTTCAATTAACAAGGCAAAGTTCACCTTCCTGCTTGAAATGTTAAATTGGATATTTAGCAATGGAGTCCTTCTCAGTGTATGTTATTCTACTGACATTGAAAGTTGTTGTTTTTTTCATGCAAGCTAAGTATCCATATCATCTTTAAAATGAAATAAATGAATATACTATAAGAGTAAATAAAGTGACATGAAAGCTAATACACAATACCTTTCAATTGATTAAAGCAAACATTGAACATGAAGCGTTAGGAAAAAAGTAGGACTAAGAACATTTATTTTCAGATAACTATGAGAATAACTATGTGAGAAGATAGAGGAGGTCAGACGGATTCAAATTTCAGTGGATTTTCTCAGAAAATCTAGGAAAAGCTCTGTGGTTACACCTAGTCGTCCCTCGGATAAAGGTGTTAGAGGGCAGCGTAATCATTTTGAGAATCATAGGTCACAAACGCTCAGTCTCAGGAACAGGTTTGCACCATTGGAAGGTCCCACCCCAGGAAAAAGGAGGATGAGCGAGATGACAGAGTCATGAATGCTGAGTCTCTAGGTATTTTCAATATATCTAATTGTTCCCTTACACCTTTTACTTTTATATAAAGTTTGCTCCCATTCATTTCAACTGCTCACATTCATTTCAACTTTATATAGACACAAAAATACATAAGAAAACTATGTCTTAAGAGATTCTTTATTAAAAAAGAAACAGAAGGACCTCCGAGTGGTTCATCATAAGAGATTAAAGACCCCATTTCAAGATTCAAACCCAAGTCGACATTTTTTTCCAAATGACAAAGGTTCTCAAATTGAGGCATTTTTTCAGAAAATGCTTAATAAAGATTTTGAAGCTCTGTGTAAAAAACAAAACAAAAACGTGGAATAATCTAACAAAATTGGAATCTCTAAATCTAAAAATTCTAAAAGAGAGAAAGGATATAATAATTAAAAATACAGATAAGGGGAGAGGAGTAGTAGTTGTGTCAACTAACTACTATTTAAATGAGTCTAACATTAACATCTAACTATTAAGCGATTTATTGAAAGCTTAAAACAGACCCTAACACAATGTTTTAATAAAGAATTAAGGGAGCTAATGGAGAAAGCTAAGGAGGATGATATTATTGATGATTGATAAGGTTTTTAGATTTTTGTTTTTAGAATCATCGAGGATACTAGGCATGTGCATGGGAAACATTTTCGGTTCGGCATTACGAAATTCGGCACTTCGACACTTCGGAACATCGTCAACTTCGGCACTTCAGAACTTCGGCACTTCGACACTTCGGAAATTCTGTAATTTTGGAACTTCGGGACCTCGGCAATTCAGAACTTTGGCACCTTTGGCACTTCGGGACTTCGGAATTTCGGAACTTCTCTTGCAGCCACTTGGTAGATAACTCCCTAATTCCCACGGTATTAGGGAGTTATCTACCAATAGGCTGAAAGACCTAAATTGGTCTTTCAGCCAAATTTACTAATACTAAGTAAAAATTACTTAGTATTAGTAAGTTGTGCCCCTACTCGCTATACCGCGAGTAGGGGCATGACCCTGAGCGGTGGGTGGGGGCCCTAAATTAGAATGAGGGGGGGGGACTTATTGTCCTCCCCCCGGCTCCCACCCCTAACTTAACTTAGGTTAAATGGATGAAAGCTTTAATTGATCTTACTGAGAATTAAAGCTGTGGTTCTGAAATACTCAAGGTACTGAAGCAAGATCTTGATCCACTGAGTCATGTATGGGAGGCTAGTTTAAAAGAACAAAGACAAACGTTGTAAAAGAATATTAGGCAAAGTTCTAGGAATGACTTGAGCAGTCACCATGGAAACTAACTGAACATTTATGCAGGTGAAATAAGGTAAGTTTAGAACATTACCATAAATTGCTCTTTATAAACTGCGTTATATTATCAAACAGTTTTCAAGTGTCTAACAATGGTATTCATAGAATACAAATGATTTCTAATGTAATTTTAAAATAAATAATACAAAAGTAGTTAAATTCTATTAGTTTATAGGAAAAGGTTTGCACAGTAACATTGTTCATTTAAGTTCTCTTTTTAGATTTTTAATGTACAGTTGGCAGATTTGTCAGAACGTTGCTTTTGTGGTTCCCATGCCGAGAATAATTATGCTCATGACACAAGTGCTTATTTTTATTGCACGTACTTTTAATTACAGCCATTTGATTCAGTTTACTTGAGTACAGGTCATGTATAGTTGGCATGGAGTGTATAATTATACTTATGATATGACATCTTTTATGTTGGTACCTGATTAAATTCATTAAGCTGTTGGAGCTACCTTTTTATCTTAGTTGATGTGTTTACTCATTATAAATAAATCACTGATATTTTTTAGGAATATAAGCTGATTAAACATAATTGATTAAATCATTTTCCAAAAATGTGGGAATTAACATAATCTGGATAATGGTAAATCCATTGTAACAAGAAGAGTTCACTTAATAATGTGTTATTAATTTGCATTAATACATAATACTTTACATGATACAAAAACCAACAAAAATAAAACAGCTATGTTTTTATTAAACTAACCCTTTTACAGAAGAAACAACATGCACTGCAACAGTTTGGTAACCAATTCTTCAGATCCCTATCATTAAGGTTTTATTAACAATACATACACATAAAGGGACTACCAATAGACCAGCAGTAAAGAGTACAATTGGGTTCCATCAAAATTCAGATCATATCTCATCTGCTTTCATGCTAGAAATTAACCTATAATCAGACTTGGATAACAATAATGAAAATAAAAGTTCAATCTTATAAATTATAATTGAACATTATATACAATTGTAAACTTTAAAGGAACACTATAGTGTCAGGATTATTAAGATGTATTCCTGACACTATAGTCCTAAAACTACTGTTTAGGGGTCTGGTCCCCATTGTCCCCCATTATAAAGATGATTTTACTCACCTTATTTCCAGTACCACGCCAGACTCCTCACAGCTTGCTTCGCCTCGCTCTGCCTCTGACTGAGATCATCAGTTTTGCCAATCTTCGCCAATCCAATGCTTTCCCATAGAAAATCATTGGGAGGCTATTGCACATGTGCAGCAAATCACCGTGCTGCGACAATCAGCATCTCTTTATAGAGATGCCTCAAATCAGTGTCTCCATGAAGAGCGTGGAGATGCTGAACCCCAGTGTTGCACACTGTGCTCACTGGACTAGGAAGCAACTCTAGCGTCTGTCTGAGTGACTGCACCAATGTGATCACCGTCTTTTCTCTGAAAAGGCAATGTTTACATTGAAAAGCCTGCAGGGACAGACTGTAGATACCAGAACTGCATTAAGATATAGTTGTTCTGGCGATAATAGCGCCCATTTAATAAATTGTTTCTGTATAATGTGTACCCAAAAGGAGAGAACAGGAAAAGTGTGACTTAAAATGAGCTGAACTATGGAGCCACAACTTGAGGTTTCATACAGTAGAAGCATACAATATTTTATTTAATACCTGAAACAAGGGGAGTACAGTTCTCTTGCAATTCCTAGCAATACTTAAGCAATCATCTGTGCAGATATAATTGAGCACTTTTAACAAAGATCTTGGGAGCTGACAGTGCTTATTGGAGCTGTTAAAGGGACAATAAAGGAATCCAGACCACTTCAGCTCATTAAAGTGGTCTAGGTGAAGTGTCCCGGTCTCTAATAGTCCTGCAATGTATATCAGTGCAGTTTTAGAAAAACATTGTAGAACTAAGACTGGCTCTAGTGGATGTCAATCAGACAGCCACTAGAGGCATTTCCTGGATCTTTCCAGACTTTTAATCGCCTAATTGACACTGGACGTCCTCCCCTGTCGGATGACAGCTCTGAAGGACATTGGTGCTGGAATTGGGTAAGTGTTAAAAGGGTTTATAAACCTGGAAGGATGTGCAAGGGACGGGGTGCAATAGTGAACAATAGTGTAAAGAATACAAAATTGTATTTTGTATTCCTTTTGCTATAGAATCCCTTTGGACAATGTTCAGAGTAGTTCAACCATTCTTCACTTTTTAGAATTAGTTAATGAATCCATGTGTTATTCATGCTTCCATGAATTCCACTTCACCACGGTAGACAGTCACCATGAATGAATTGAATGGGCTTATTCCATTTAATGGGAATCCACTAAAAATTGCATGGAGACCCATACTTGAATCTTAACCCAGATGTTAAGAACATTGGAAATGATTTAAATGTATGCCAATGTATTCATGGACATTGTGTATTAACTCCTCTCAACAATAGTATTGCTTCTTCAATCTTTCTCATTTACATTTATCCAAATCCCTCTGTAAACAAGTAAAATCATGTTCAGACTGCATTGTCTTACCCAGTTTTATGTCATCTGACATGAATACCAATGCCCTTTGCAAGATTATTAATAAATAGATTAAAGAGAAGTGGACCAGAAAGACAAAACTTTCCATTGACAAATACTCTATGTATCTCTAACTACTCGATGTATCTTATCTTCAAGCTAATGTTCAATTGAAGAACAAGCAGCTTAATCTAAATAACAATAATTTTCATTATGTACAATAATCATTTGTGTGGAACTGTATAATATTCCAGGTAGATCATTTCATCTGCAAAATTGTGATCTATATTTCTGTTTACTTCCATGTGACATGAAATAATGTTAGTTTGACATGATATGTTTTGGATTATTTTCTTAACTTTTCAAATAAGACTTGTTACTCCAAGCAACATGACCACTTCAAAGTACTGCTTGGAGATGCTTGCAGTCTATATGTGCAATATTTCAGTATGAAATGCTGCACATAAATAGATATTTGTGCTATCTACCAAAGGAATAATTCTACCTTAGGCAGCATCAATTCTGTGCATATTTCTATGCATAGAGGGCATTCAGTAACTGACAGTGCTCAGCCGATGTTATCAGTCAACCAATAAGATACAGGATTAGCATCTGGCATATGTGGCTCTGCAGAAGTCAGATGTTGTTTAGCCATCATTACTGGGATATTGCCACTCGTTGGGACTAGGTTGGAGTGTCCATCAGCTTACAGTGTTACTAGTATTAATATTATGTTCATTATATGCCATTAATGTTAGCTCATTCAATATGTTACTCAAGATTATTGCATTAGCAAGCAGACACCTATGTTTACCATTTGCCTCTGTGCTAATCTCACCACTTCCCCATTCCTAGCATTCTGGTCTTCCTTCGGCTCCTTTCTGTACTACCTGCTTAATTTAACCTTCTAAATAGTTTCTATCCATCATCAAATCACCCTTTCCCAGAACTCTACTGCCATTCAATTGTATTCAGTCACAGTTCAGAATGAGAGAGCAAACTTCCAAGGACGTATTTGCTAAGATACTACATGTGCCACAAGCTACAGTGGAAAATAAGCAGGAGATTAGGAGTGTCAAGGTATGGCTTAAGTCTTTTGCTTTTGGTTTTAAAACAGAAGGCTGATTTGCAATTTCAACTGATCTCTCTTTTCTGGCATTGTCGCTGCTGACCTTAAACATGCCACTGTAGTAGCTATCCTGAAAAAAACATCTCTCGACCTGTCCTCCACCTCTAACTATCGTCCCATATCCCTGCTCCCTTTTTTCTCAAAGCTTCTGGAAAGACTTGTCTTTATCCGTATGCCTCACTTCCTCAATTCCAACTCTCTCCTTGACCCTCTTCAATCTGGCTTCCACCCTTTCCACTATACTGGCCTCACCTTTGAGCCTCACATCAAGTATGTTACCAAATCCTGTAAATTCCATCTTAAAAACATAGTCCGTATCCACCCCTTTCTTACGCAAGATGTTACTAAGGAGCTTGTCAATGCTCTACTGTAGTAATTTACCACATGGAATATTGTAACCCTCTCCTAATTGGTCTTCCCAAAAGCTGTATTGCCCCACTACAATCTGTAATGAATGCTGCCGACCAGACTGGTTTTCCTCTCTAGTCGGTGCTCTCACACCTCACCCCTCTGCCATTCCTTACATTGACTTCCTGTATCCTATAGGAGTCAATTCAAAGTACTAACCCATACCTACAAAGCATTGAACAATCCTATCCCTCCTATATCTCTTCACAGATATGTTATTATCCTATTTATAATAAAATTTCCCCTCTTATAATATTGTAAAGCGCTACAAAATCTGTTGGCGCTATATACATTGTGATAATAATAATAAAATAATAATGATAATGTCTGTTCTGTAGTGATGTCGCGAACATAAAATTTTCGGTTCGCGAATGGCGAACGTGAACTTCCGCAAATGTTCGCTAACGGGCGAACCCGGCTATCCGCCATAGACATCAATTGGCAGGTGAATTTTAAAACCCACAAAAATGCCCTAAAGGCCCCCACCCCTGAGCGGTGGGTGGGGGCCCTAAATAAAGAGAGGGGGGGAGCCTACTGTCCTCCCCCCAGCCCCCCACCCCTGAGCAGTGGGTGGGGTCCCTAGATAATAATGGTGGGGGGGGAACTACCATCCTACTCCCCGGCCCCCACCCCTGAGCGGTGGGTGGGGGCCCTAAATAAAGAGAGGGGGGACCTACTGTCCTCCCCCCGGCCCCCACCCCTGAGCAGTGGGTGGGGGCCCTATATAATAATGGTGGGGGGGACCTACCGTCCTCCTCCCCGGCCCCCACCCCTGAGCGGTGGGAGGGAGTCCTAAAAAAATAATAAGGGGGGGACCTACTGTCCTCCCCGGCACTCACCCCTGAGCGGTGGGTGGGGGCCCTAAATAAAGAGAGGGGGGGACCTACTGTCCTCCCCTCAGCCCCCACCCCTGAGCAGTGGGTGGGGGCCCTAGATAATAATGGTGGGGGGGGACCTACCCCCCTGGCCCCCACCCTGGAGCAGTGGGTGGGGGCCCTAAAAAAACAATAAGGGGGGGACCTACTGTCTCCCCCGGCCCCCACCCCAGAGCGGTGGGTGAGGGCCCTAGATAATAATTGTAGGGGGGACCTACTGTCCTCCCCCCAGCCCTCAACCCTGAGCGGTGGGTGGGGGCCCTAAAAAAACAATAAGGGGGGGACCTACTGTCCCCCCCGGCCCCCACCCCTGAGTGGTGGGTGAGGGCCCTAGATAATAATGGTGGGGGGACCTACCATCCTCCCCCCCCCGGCCCGCACCCCTGAGCGGTGGGTGGGGGCCCTAAAAAAAACAATACGGGGGACCTACTGACCCCCACGGCCCCCACCCCTGAGCGGCGGGTGGGGGCCCTAAATGAAAATCCCCCCCCCCCAATCAAGGTGACTAAGTGACCCAAGCCCCTAGTCACCCTCCCCCCCACCCAAATACAACCTATCCCCTACCTACCCCCTCACCCTAAAAATAGTGAGGGGGGAATAAAATAACTAACCTGTAAAAAAAAATTAAACTTACCATTTGACGTCTTCTTTTTTCTAAAATCTTTTTTTCAGCCCCAAAAAAGGCCAAATAAAAAGCAATCATACCCGACGAACTTAAAATAAAATAAAAAACCCCAGCGCAAAAAAAAACCTGACGAAAAAGAAAAAACCTGAGCGCAAAAAAATAATCCATCTTCACCCATGGAGGGCTCCACGTAGACTGAGCTACGCAGGGCGGGGGAAGGCTTATAAAGCCTTGCCCCGCCCTGCAATTAGGCTATGAACACTCTGATTGGTGGGTTTAAGCCAATCAGAGTGCTTTTTGTCATTTTACACAGCGTGGGAAAGTTCTTTGGAATTTTCCCACACTGTGTAAAATGACACAGAGCACTGTGATTGGATGGATTTCAAGCCATCCAATCACAGTGCTCTGTGTCATTTTACACAGCGTGGGAAAGTAATTTGGAATTTTCCCATGCTGTGTAAAATGACAAAGAGCACTCTGATTGGTGGGCTTGAAATCCATCCAATCATAGTGCTCTGTGTAATTTTACACAGCGTGGGAAAGTTCTGTGGAATTTTCCCACACTGTGTAAAATTACACAGAGCACTGTGATTGGACGGATTTCAAGCCACCCAATCAGAGTGCTTTGTGTCATTTCACACAGTGTGGGAAAGTTCTTTGGAATTTTCCCACGCTGTGTAAAATGACAAAGAGCACTCTGATTGGCTTAAACCAGCCAATAACAATTCCATATTCCCCTATATAACAATGTTTGGAATTTAGTGAATATTCTCCTATGTAACAATGTTTGGCATTTAGTGAATATTCCCCTATATAACAATGTTTGGCATTTAGTGAATATTCCCCTATATAACAATGTTTGGAATTTAGTGAATATTCCCCTGTTTAACAATGTTTGGCATTTAGTGATTATTCCCCTATATAACAATGTTTGGAATTTAGTGAATATTCCCCTGTTTAACAATGTTTGGCATTTAGTGAATATTCCCCTATATAACAATGTTTGGCATTTAGTGAATATTCCCCTGTATAACAATGTTTGGCATTTAGTGAATATTCCCCTATATAACAATGTTTGGCATTTAGTTAATATTCCCCTATATAACAATGTTTGGTATTTAGTGAATATTCCCCTATATAACAATGTTTGGTATTTAGTGAATATTCCCCTGTATAACAATGTTTGGCATTTAGTGAATATTCCCCTATATAACAATGTTTTACATTTAGTGAATATTCCCCTATATAACAATGTTTGGAATTTAGTGAATATTCCCCTGTTTAACAATGTTTGGCATTTAGTGAATATTCCCCTATATAACAATGTTTGGCATTTAGTGAATTTTCCCTTATATAACAATGTTTGGAATTTAGTGAATATTCCCCTGTTTAACAATGTTTGGCATTTAGTGAATATTCCCCTATATAACAATGTTTGGCATTTAGTGAATATTCCCCTGTATAACAATGTTTGGCATTTAGTGAATATTCCCCTATATAACAATGTTTGGCATTTAGTGAATATTCCCCTATATAACAATGTTTGGTATTTAGTGAATATTCCCCTGTATAACAATGTTTGGCATTTAGTGAATATTCCCCTATATAACAATGTTTGGCATTTAGTGAATATTCCCCTGTATAACAATGTTTGGCATTTAGTGAATATTCTACTGTATAACAATGTTTGGCATTTAGTGAATATTCCCCTGTATAACAATGTTTGGTATTTAGTGAATATTCCCCTGAATAACAATGTTTGGTATTTAGTGAATATTCCCCTGAATAACAATGTTTGGCATTTAGTGAATATTCCACTGTATAACAATGTTTGGCATTTAGTGAATATTCCCCTATATAACAATGTTTGGTATTTAGTGAATATTCCCCTATATAACAATTTTTGGCATTTAGTGAATATTCCCCTGTATAACAATGTTTGGTACTTAGTGAATATTCCCCTGTACTTAATCCACCAATCAGAGTGTTATGAGTCAAATTACACAGCGTGGGAAAATTCCACAGAACTTTCCTACGCTGTGTAAAATGACACAGAGCAGTCTGATTGGTGGATTTCAAACCAACCAATCAGAGTGCTGTGACAGGTAAATGTAGAGACTTACCTGTCAGTCTCTTCATTTACCTGTCAGAGCATTCTTATTGGATGGCTTAAACCCACCAACCAGAGTGCTCTGTGCCTAATTGCAGGGCGGGGCAAGGCTTCATAAGCCTTCCCCCGCTCTGCAGAGCTCAGTCTGCGCGGAGCCCTCGCCGGGTGAAGATGGATTATTTTTTTTTGTGCTCATTTTTTTTTATTTTTTTTTTATTGCCATCGGTTATTATGGATATTTATTTGGCCTTTTTTGGGGCTGAAAAAAGAAGATTTTACCCCCGCTCAGGGGTGGGGGCTGGGGCGAGGACAATAGGTCACCTTTTCCTATTGGTATTTAGGGCCCCCACCTGCCGCTCAGGGGTGGGAGCCGGGTGGGAGGACAATAGATTCCCCCCTATTGGTATTTAGTGCCCCCACCTGCCGCTCAGGGGTGGGGGCTGGCTGGGAGGACAATAGGTTCCCCCCTATTGGTATTTAGGGCCCCCACCCGCCGCTCAGGGGTGGGGGCCAGGGGGGAGGCAATAGGTCCTCCCCACTTTAGGTCATCCCCCCCAATTTGTGTTTAGGGCCCCCATCCACCGCTCAGGGGTGGGGGCCAGGGGGGAGGCAATAGGTCCTCCCCACTTTTTTTACTTTAGGGCCCCTACCCGCTCAGGGAGGGGGGACCCTTTTTTTTTTTTAAACAGTAATAGGGGGCGGACCGAATATCGCATATGTTCGCCATCTATGGCGAACGCGAACACACGATGTTCGCCAGGAACTATTCGCCAGCGAACCGTTCAGGACATCACTACTGTTCTGTTAATAATATAGTCACCTATGACAACATTCAGCCTAGCTTTTTCTCCATTCTTGTGTATACCATATTATAGATATTAAATTGAGACTCTTGTGCATTTATGTTAGCATTCAATGTGTTGTGACTATTTCCCATTATTTTGGCCTTTTCAGTATATTTTGAGTAAATGGTTATCCCATAAGAAGGACACATATACTGTATATGTATGAACTGAAGAGGCTCTATGAGCTAAGAGATGAGTGATGTCTCCAGTAAGTGGCAGGACAATATGATATGACGTTTTGTGAGAGTCATCTTTCACAGAATTGACTTAATCACCTCTTTATGATTTTACGTGTTTGCATTTTTAAATGTATGTACTTATATTGCCACTTATTGAGAGTGCTTAGCTTTTATTTTTTTTCATATACATATTTATGTATATATACTTTTTATCGTTTTCATCCATTTATTCATATATTTATTTTGGGGGGATTTAATGCAGTTAATTTTGTAACAATGGACAGACATTTTAACACAAGCCTCAGTGTCTTTGTAAAGATGATGCAACAGACGTGCTCTCAAACATTTATAACCAATAAAATATTTAGCTATACATATGAAGCTATTATCATTAATGGTTGTGCAATGCAAAACAAAAAAATGCAGAATAGACAATAAATAACATGCCTTAAATTACAAACAATGCCTGGATGGATGTACCCTTGTGGCCTATGATTATGGTAATATGATGCATCTGATTCAAAAACCACTTCAAGTAATGCTTTTATTTATTACACAGTCATCACAATTTAAAAATCACTATTGCCAGTTGGAGCAAACAAAACATATCTTAAGCTTACCAATTCATTTTTGCTGAATGTATCAAAATGTTTTATTGTAACGCAATTATTTAATTGAAAGATACAGTTTTGTATGCAGTTGATTTTCCATGTTTGTATTTACATAAATATGTAATATATTATATTGGATTTTATGGGCTCTTAATAGAAAGATGTATAGGTTTATTTAAATTATTTAAATGAGAAATAATGGTTGCCTTTGAACCACATTTGGGATCATTGCTAAACTGCATGCATTTATTGAATATAAACATAGTATTCCTTTTATTATTGTATTCCTGTTTTTAGTTAATACATTTCCTGGTTTTAGTGACTGGATAGTTCTGGGACCACACCGTACACAATGGCATCATGTTAATGGAAATGGACGTGGTAATACCTGAGCAGTAGGCAAGGGGTTATGACACCTGAACAACTATTTGTATCATACAATTTAGTCTTTTAAAATAGTTATTAGATTGAAAATAGAAGTAGAAGAAACAAACAGAACCAACGTCACTTTTTACAGAGTGGTGAAGGCTTAGAATGAGTAGGCCAGCATACATTTTATTTTTTTATTGTACCATTTCAATCCATTAGAGGATATTTAGTCAAGCATTATTTATGGATGACTCTTTCTTTCATCCGGCCTTTTGATGAGCATAGAACCAGAGTGTTGTTTGAATTAATCCAGCGTACTCTTTTATAATGTTATCATATTCCTCCAACCATAATGCTTTTCTTGTATAAATTATTTCAACGTTTATACATGTTCTACCAAGTTCTTTTCTTTGTTACCCTCATAAATTCTGTAGTCCATGTTGACATTACAATCAGGGCCGGTGCTTGGATTTTTAGGTACATAGGCGAAGATGCACTTTTCTCCCCCCCCCCCCCCTCTCACCCCCCAAAAAAAACATCTTCACCTATGTGCCTCTTAACCAGCCCCTCTCCCCTCCCTGACCATTAATGGTCCCTTCCCTGTCCCTTAGTGTTCTTCTCCCCTACCCCCTCTTTTCCCTGTCTCTTGGTGTTTCTCTCCCATTCCCTCCCTGTCCCTTGGTGCACCCCACACGCCTTTAGTGGTCACACTCCCCTTCCTGGTGTGTCAGTGTGTACAGAGTGTAGTGGAGCGGAGCGCGGTACAGGAGCTTCAGTTTTCTGTACCCGGCCGAACTGACAGGGAGTGCTCTCTCTGTGAGCACCTCCTGTCAGTCTGGCCAGGTACAGGAAACAGAAGCTCCTGTACCGCGCTCCGCTACACTCTGTACACACTGACAGTCACACACTCAATGACAAACACACAGACGTCACTGACAGACACAGACTCATTGATCTGACACACACTCATTCATTGACACTGACAGACCCACACTGATTGACACTCATTGACAGACACACTAATAGTCACCCACAGACTCAATGACAAACATACTCTCACTGATTTGACAGACACACACTCATACACTGACAAACACACTCATCATACACTGACAGACACACTCATACACTCACATGCACACACACAGATGCACTCACACACACGCTGTCACTCACAGACGCACACACTGTCACTCACAGACGCACACACTGTCACTCACAGACGCACACACTGTCACTCACAGACGCACACGCTGTCACTCACAGACGCACACGCTGTCACTCACAGACGCACACTCTGTCACTCACAGACGCACACTCTGTCACTCACAGACGCACACGCTGTCAGTCACAGAAGCACACGCTGTCACTCACAGACGCACACTGTCACTCACAGACGCACACTGTCACTCACAGACGCACACTGTCACTCACAGACGCACACTGTCAGTCACAGAAGCACACGCTGTCAGTCACAGAAGCACACGCTGTCAGTCACAGAAGCACACGCTGTCACTCACAGAAGCACACACTCTGTCACTCACAGACGCACACTGTCACTCACAGACGCACACTGTCACTCACAGACGCACACTGTCACTCACAGACGCACACTGTCAGTCACAGAAGCACACGCTGTCACTCACAGACGCACACGCTGTCACTCACAGACGCACACACTGTCACTCACAGACGCACACGCTGTCACTCACAGACGCACACTCTGTCACTCACAGACGCACACTCTGTCACTCACAGACGCACACTCTGTCACTCACAGAAGCACACGCTGTCACTCACAGACGCACGCTGTCACTCACAGATGCACACTGTCACTCACAGATGCACACTGTCACTCACAGATGCACACTGTCACTCACAGATGCACGCTGTCAGTCACAGAAGCACACGCTGTCACTCACAGAAGCACACTCTGTCACTCACAGACGCACACTGTCACTCACAGACGCACACACTGTCACTCACAGACGCACACACTGTCACTCACAGACGCACACACTGTCACTCACAGGCACACACACTGTCACTCACAGACACACACACTGTCACTCACAGACACACACACTGTCACTCACAGACACACACTCTGTCACTCACAGACACATACACTCACACACACACACACAGACACATACACTCACACACACACAGACACATACACTCACACACACACAGACACATACACTCTCACACACAGACACATACACTCACACACAGACACATACACTGACACACTCACACACAGACACATACACTGACACACACACTCACACACAGACACATACACTGACACACACACACTCACACACAGACACATACACTGACACACACACACACACACACACATACACTGACACACACACACACACACACACACAGACACATACACTCTCACACACACAGACACATACACTCACACACACACATACACATACACTCACACACACACACTCACACACATACATTCACTAATTATTTTATAAATAAATATTTTCCACCCAGCCTCCCTACCTGGAGAGCTGGTGTGGATGATGAATCCTTCCCTGGGGTCCAGTGGGGCTGCTGGGCGGCGTGCGGCTGTGCTGAGATCAGACGCGGCGAGGGAGCTCTAACCTCTCTGCTCTGCTCCCTCGCGCGCTGCCTGTCTGCTGATACCGCGAGAGCCGTCATACATGACGTCATATTCCGGCTCCCGCGGTATCAGCAGACAGGCAGCGTGCGAGGGAACAGAGCAGAGAGGTTAGAGCTCCCTCGCCGCGTCTGATCTCAGCACAGCCGCACACAGCACCGGGGGCCGAGATGGTGGCCCGGCAGGAGGGAGAGCTTCCCTCCTGCCGGTCACTGAAATCTTGCGCCCCCAGAGCCCGTGCGCCCTAAGGCGGCCGCCTGTGCAGCCTTATGGACGCGCCGGCAGTGGCGGCTCTAGACTTTGTGAGGCCTTAGGCGAAACTCAAACATGAGGCCACCACTAACATCTAAAGTTAAAAATAGGGTTTGCATTGTGTGTATAAGGTGCTGTGGCAGAGGGTGGTAGGGTGGCTGTGGCAGAGGGTGGTAGGGTGGCTGGGGCAGAGGGTGGTAGGGTGGCTGGGGCAGAGGGTGGTAGCGTGGCTGGGGCAGAGGGTGGTAGCATGGCTGGGGCAGAGGGTGGTAAGGTGGCTGGGGCAGAGGGTGGTAGGAGGACAGTGACAGGGTAGTGGGGTGGTAGGAGGGCAGAGGGTGGTAAGGTGGCTGGGGCAAAGGGTGGTAGGGTTTCTGGGGCAGAGGGTGGTAGGGTGGCTGGGGCGGTAGGGTGGCTGGGGCAGAGGGTGGTAGCGTGGCTGGGGCAGAGGGTGGTAGCGTGGCTGGGGCAGAGGGTGTTAGCATGGCTGGGGCAGAGGGTGGTAGGAGGACAGTGACAGGGTAGTGGGGTGGTAGGAGGGCAGAGGGTGGTAGGGTTTCTGGGGAAGAGGGTGGTAGGGTGGCTGGGGCAGTAGGCTGGGGCAAGAGGGTGGTGGGGTGGTGGGGTGGCTGGGGCAGAGGTGGGGTGGCTGAGGCAGAGGTGGTGGGGTGGGTGGTGGGGTGGCTGTGGGTGGTGGGGTGGCTGGGGCAGAGGGTGGTAGTGTGGCTGGGGCAGAGGGTGGTAAGGTGGCTGGGGCAGAGGGTGGTAGGAGGACAGTGACAGGGTAGTGGGGTGGTAGGAGGGCAGAGGGTGGTAGGGTGGCTGGGGCAGAGGGTAGTAGGGTGGCTGGGGTGGTAGGGTGGCTGGGGCAGAGGGTGGTAGGAGGACAGTGACAGGGTAGGGGGGTGGTAGGAGGGCAGAGGGTGGTAGGGTGGCTGGGGCAAAGGGTGGTAGGGTTTCTGGGGCAGAGGGTGGTAGGGTGGCTGGGGCGGTATGGTGGCTGGGGCAGAGGGTGGTAGCGTGGCTGGGGCAGAGGGTGGTAGCGTGGCTGGGGCAGAGGGTGGTAGCGTGGCTGGGGCAGAGGGTGGTAGCGTGGCTGGGGCAGAGGGTGGTAGGAGGACAGTGACAGGGTAGTGGGGTGGTAGGAGGGCAGAGGGTGGTAGGGTTTCTGGTGAGTTTAGTCTCGCGATCTCAGTCAGTCAGAGCGTTGCCGTGGTAACCCGCGGCAACGCTCTGATTGGGTGAGATCGCGAGACCCACTCAGTCTGCAGCTCTGCACTCGGCGGAGCTGCAAACAGGCTGGCTCTCCCGGGCAGGCATAGGAGGGGCCTCGCACCCGGCGGCATTAAGGGCAAGCCGCCGGGCCCCCTCCTGTGTCGGGTCCTCGGTCTCTGACCGAGGACCCGACCTGTCACACTGCCCTAAGGCGATTTAGGCGGCCGCGAGGCCCCCATCAGCGCGAGGCCTTAGGCGGCCGCCTAAATCACCTAATTAGAGAGCCGCCTCTGCGAGCCGGCCCTGATTACAATAATGACCTAACTCTCTTTTACTCTGAAATAGCATTATTTTACATTTATTTCAATTGACTCTAATCTGCCATATCAACTTCTAGATAAACAGGTTGCCGAAGAAAAAAAAAATAGTTAATAAACTGCAATTCTTCAAAGATGACATTTCACCTTCAAGAAAAGAGAAAACCAAAATATTCCTTTTGGTGCTATCATTTATACTATACATGGGGTAAGAGGTAGATCTGTAACTACACACATGCAAGACAATTTAGCTGTTATCAAACAAAACAGCACTAAGGATTTCCATGTATCTGGTCGAGTACTATAAGAGCTATATTCCTCTAATCAATAGATGATGCAAACTTTGCAGCAATAGTAGATTCTCTGAAAAAGAAAGTGGGGGGAATACAAAAGATGATAGTGTGGTTATCCGTTTTTAAGCTATTTATTGACAGATAAAAAGAGATTAACTTAATGTACAGGTAAGAACATAGTACTATGAATCTTTCAAAATGGCAGGATACATAGTTTAAGACAACTTAAAGTTGTTTTTTTTTTAATTAATAAGAAAATGCAAAATAAATGCAATAACAGATTAAAAGATTTATTAAAATAATAATCAGCATTCTTAAAAGTTGCATAGAAATTTCCTAGGATCAGTTGACTTGGGATTATCACAGATAATGATAATCCTCATTGTCTCTACCACATTAATATTATTTTAATGCATAGCATTGCGTGCATTGGGTGCATTGGGTGAAGATGTCCTGCTCTGACTTGAAGTTAGTTATGTCACTCTTAGATGATGGGAATGAAGAGACTTGAACTTTAGACCAGACAGAATACATTGGCCCTATCCTGGATAGAAAAAAAAATGTGGGGGCATCTGGGAGCATTTGGAAGCAAGATCTAGATATTCAGTGATCACAACAGTTGAGGCTCATCCATAAGAACACTTGGGGCAGCAACCCACCAGTTATGTGGGGAAAACATTTATTTGCAGTAGTTTGGAAGAACTGAGATAGTTTTTTTTTTTTTTCTGGAGGGGAGGGTGGTAAGCAAAAAAATATGGGTTAAGGTAGCTTATTTTTAATTATGTAATATGTTTTGAATCTGCAGGGCTCCTTCACCCTTATTGTTAACTGTTTGGGGAAGTTTACTTAAGAGTATCCAAGTATGTAAAAAATGGGGCTTGTTTGAACTCTGCTCTGTTTCAGCAGGTTTTGGACAGGTTCTGCTGTCCTTTAAGAAGGACATTCCATGCTAACTCCCATAAATGGAGTTATGTTATTGGCCTCATTATTCATGGGCCATAATTATCTCATAGCACCAGGAGGTGGGGTTACAATGCCCACAGGAGGGAAAATCATGAAGCCATCTGGGAACCTGCACAGGGAGAGCATATCAGCAGCTCCTTGGCCTTGACAATTAGCGCTACTGACTGCCTGAGGGCTGAGTAAGCAAGGAAATGTGTGTGTGTGTGTGTGTGTGTGTGTGTGTATATATATATATATATATATATACACATGCGCACACACACACATGTCCTTGCTTACTCAGCCCTCAGGCAGTCAGTAGGGCTATTTGCCAAGGGCAAGGAGCTGCTGCTGTGCTCTCCCTGTGCAGGTTCCAATGTTTTAAAAGTTTGGAACATTCCAACCAGATACGACCAGATACGTAAAATACCATCTGTACAGAATCTTTTAGGATATCTCAAGAATGGAGGAACAGAGGGTTTGATTCTGAATAGAAGTCCATAGCACTCTATGTTGCTGTAACCATGATTCTTCAGGCAACTTTTTTCCCACACTTTTATACGTCAGTGTGCTGACCCTTGTAGCACTTTGCAGCAAACTGTGTGCTGTGGGTAAATATTTTTTGTAGACATCTGAGCCACACAGAGTTTCTCAAAGTCGGTCTGCTGTTCCCAGAGTTATTTCTTCATTTTACATGTTCTGTCATCAATGACTGTATCTGCATGTCATTTTACTTCTAACCAGGGCCGGCCTTAGGGGTGTGCGAGCTGTGCGGCCGCACAGGGCGCCATGGAGCAGGGGGCGCCGTGCGGCCGCACAGCCGATTTAAAAAAAAAAAAAAAAAAATTTTTTTTTTTTTTTTAAATTTGCAGCGGGGGCGGAGCTTACCGTGCGGCGGGGGCGGAGCTAAAAGCGCCGGAAAACTGCTGCAGGGGAAGCAGGAAGGAGTCCCTGCTTCCCCACCAAACAGTCACCAGGAGCTGCACTGCCTCCACAATGAACTCCACAGGTAACTGTGTGCTTATCATGTGAGTGTGACTCTCTGCCTGTGTGTATGACTGTCTGCCTCTGTGTGTGTGTGTGTGTGTGTGTTACTGTGTGTGTGTGTGTGTTACTGTGTGTGTGTGTGTATGACTGTCTGCCTCTGTGTGTGTGTCTGTGTGTATGACTGTCTGCCTCTGTGTGTGTGTCTGTGTGTATGACTGTCTGCCTCTGTGTGTATGACTATCTGCCTGTGTGTGTCTGTATGACTGTCTGCGTGTGTGTGTGTGTATATGACTGTCTGCCACTGTGTGTCTGTGTGTATTACTGTCTGCCTCTGTGTGTTTGTCTGTGTGTATTACTGTCTGCCTCTGTGTGTGTGACTATCTGCCTGTGTGTTTGTGTGTGTGTGTGTGTGTGTATGACTGTTTGCGTGTGTGTGTGTATGACTGTCTGCGTGTGTGTGTGTGTGTATATATGACTGTCTGCCACTGTGTGTCTGTGTGTATTACTGTCTGCCTCTGTGTGTTTGTCTGTGTGTATTACTGTCTGCCTCTGTGTGTGTGACTGTGTATGACTGCCTCTGTGTGTATGACTGTCTGCCTCTGTGTGTATGACTGTCTGCCTCTGTGTGTATGACTGTCTGCCTCTGTGTGTATGACTGTCTGCCTCTGTGTGTATGACTGTCTGCCTCTGTGTGTCTGTGTGTATGACTGTCTGCCTGTGTGTGTATGACTGTGTGTGTGTCTGTGTGTATTACTGTCTGCCTCTGTGTGTGTCTGTGTGTATTACTGTCTGTGTGTGTATGACTGACTGTCTGCCTGTGTGTGTCTGTGTGTATGACTGTCTGCCACTGTGTGTCTGTGTGTATTACTGTCTGCCTCTGTGTGTTTGTCTGTGTGTATTACTGTCTGCCTCTGTGTGTGTGACTATCTGCCTGTGTGTTTGTGTGTGTGTGTGTGTGTATGACTGTCTGCGTGTGTGTGTATGACTGTCTGCGTGTGTGTGTGTGTGTGTATATGACTGTCTGCCACTGTGTGTCTGTGTGTATTACTGTCTGCCTCTGTGTGTTTGTCTGTGTGTATTACTGTCTGCCTCTGTGTGTGTGACTGTGTATGACTGCCTCTGTGTGTATGACTGTCTGCCTCTGTGTGTATGACTGTCTGCCTCTGTGTGTATGACTGTCTGCCTCTGTGTGTATGACTGTCTGCCTCTGTGTGTCTGTGTGTATGACTGTCTGCCTGTGTGTGTCTGTGTGTGTGTGTGTGTATGACTGTCTGCCTCTGTGTGTATGACTGTGTGTGTGTCTGTGTTTATTACTGTCTGCCTCTGTGTGTGTCTGTGTGTATTACTGTCTGTGTGTGTATGACTGACTGTCTGCCTTTGTGTGTCTGTGTGTATGTGTGTATGACTGTCTGCCTGTGTGTGTGTGTATGACTGTCTGCTTGTGTGTGTGTGGATGTCTTCCTGTGTGTGTATGGCCGTCTGACTCTGTGTGTGTGTGTGTGTGTGTCACATACAACCAATACACGCATATCACACACTGTTAATATACCCATTACAAATATCACACATAGCATACATATCACACACAGTCATCACACGTACTATTACATACACAGACAACACAAACATAACGGCATACATGGATGACGGGGGGGGGGCGCTGTTAAGATTTTTCGCACAGGGCGTCTAAATGCCTAAGGCCGGCCCTGCTTCTAACTGTGAGAAAGATAATATAGTAACATTATCCCTTAGTATGTATAAGTGTGTGATGTTGCTTCTGATCCAAAGTCTGTAGTTAAAGTTTGAGATTAATAGCAATAAGACTTTAATGGTGGTGGTTAGTGAGATGTCACAAATGCATTTAATAACTCCTACTGCACATATGCACCATATTTTCTAAAGTGCTCAGTCACTCTGCAGCTGAGACCCGAGACACTTATGCTTTGGCTAGTGGAAACATTGTGAAGCTTCAAATTGCAGGACTGAGGCTGTGACTCAGAGAACTGATTTGATTTTGATTTTAATCTGTTTTAATCTGTAATGATTGTTGATTGTCAGCTACTTCTTGGCTCCATATTACCACTGCAAATTATACTGCCAGCTGCAAAGGTAATAAGTAGTCTATCAATATCCTGCTGCTTTAACCCTTTGTACACTGTGTGCTGAGAGCTAATAGTGAGTCCAGAGTAGCTGACATGTTTGGAGTCTATCAGTATAGTGATGCTTTAACCATGTGCACACTGTGTGCTGAGAGCTAATGGAGTGGAGAGAGAGAGCTAAAGCATTTTACATAGACATGTACTGTGTGGGGATCTCTGTATTGGAGCTCTGATGCTGGCTGTGTGGAATAGTTATGAGTATCTCCTTATTGTAACCAGCTCTGAATGTTATTACTCTTGTATTTTACTCAGCTCTGCCTGCTGTATAGGTATCTCTGAAGTCTGCCCAGCTTTGTGTATTGTATGAGCACTCAGCTCTCTGAGTATCTCAATACTCAGAGTGGAGTAAAATTCTGGAAAAGTCTTTAGTCCCATCTTCTTAAAACGTTTCCAGCTGCCACTGGATCAACCTATTTAGAAAACCAAGCATTTTTAACCCCTTAAGGACTGAGCCAAATGTACACATACCTGGAATTTGACTATATGTCTGTTCAACGGTAATTCGCCTCTTTCATATTATGTGCACCACCCACACTTATTATATATTATTTTATTCAGGGAAAACAGGGCTTTCATTTAACATCAAATATTTAGGTATGAAACATAATTTAATATGAACAAAAAATTAACAAATGTGATAAAATAAGAATGTGTTTTATTTTTTTAGTTCTATGTGACATTGTAACTGTGAATGTCATAAAACTGTTTGCTTTTACTGCAATAAAATACACATATTTGTATTCAGTGTTGTCTCACGTGTAAAACATTACCCCCTACATACAGGTTTTATGGTGTTTTGGGAAGTTACAGGGTCAAATATACAATTTTACATTTTTCAGTTTTTTCACGTTGAAATTCGCCAGATTGGTTACGTTACCTTTGACACCGTATGGTAGCCTAAGAATGCGAATTACCCCCATGATGGCATGCCATTTGCAATAGTAGACAACCCAATGTATTGCAAATGGGGTATGTCCAGTCTTTTTTAGTAGCCACTTGGTCACAAACACTGCCCAAAGTTAGCGTTAATATTTGTTTGTGTGTTAAAAATGCAAAAAACGAATTTGAATGCCAATTTTGGCCAGTGTTTGTGACTAAGTGGCTACTAAAAAGACTGGACATACCCCATACAACCTTGGGTTGTCTACTATTGCAAATGGTATGCCATCATGGGAGTAATTTTAATTGCTGGGCTACCATATGTTCTCAAAGGCAACGTGACCAATCTGGCGAATTTCAATGTGAAAAAAATGAAACACAAGCATTATATTTTACTCTGTAACTTTTGAAAACACCATAAAACCTGTACATGAAGGATACTGTTACACTGTTACACAATTATATTGTCAGTGTAAGTGCCATTTGTGTGTGAAAAATGCAAAAAAATTCACTTTCACTGACAATATTATTGTTGTAATATATTTTACTGTTTTGAAACACTAATATTTGTGTTCAGCGAAGACTTACGAGTAAAACAGTACCCCATGTACAGGTTTTATGGTGTCTTGGAAACTACCTTAGGTAGTTTAGCCAGGTAGGACTAACCAGCTGCACTGTAAAATAACCAGACATAGACCTCAACTAACCCTCACATGACAATTGGGGGCATATTTACAAATTGTTATGCAGTGACTCCATTGTAATAAAACAGAACTACCTGCAAAAAGCAGGTGAATCTATTTGAAGGATTGTCTTGCATCTAGGCAAGATTCAACAGAAATCTTGCTGTTTGTTTAACAAATATACCTATGATTCTACATTTAGGATTTGATAGGATTTGCATAAAGGAATTACTTATTTAAATGAGAGGTGAACAATCAGTTGAAATAGGCAAATCTCCACTTTATTTGCCTTTAATAAATCTAGAAATTGCAAATCCAAAGGAAATCATGTAATTTTCACCAGATTTTTAACATCAGAAATGCATTTAGAGTTTAGCATAAGTTAATAACAAAAAGGAGGTCCTTGCCTGATTTTTTTTAGGCAAGGACCTCCTTTCTCCTCAAAGCTCCTTCACTTCCAAGATATGTTAGTCAATATGCTTCATCCAATCTGATGATTTTCTAAAGGGCCAATGATGTTTGTTAGTAAAATTACTGGAATTATTGTATATTTGTACTAGTATGATAAGGTTTAACAAGTATAATAAAGTTTAAAAACTAAATATTCTGTATAATGTAAATACACTGTGCTGTTTACTATTCTATAGGAAATGTTTTATTGATTATAGCACATTTAAATTATTGCAGACACAAACATTTTGGTGTGCTTCTATTAGAATGAACCATATTAATAACTGTGTGGATGGCAGTCAAATAGCATAGCAGACTCAATGTATTTATAGAGCCATAAACTTTTCTCCAGCAACCAAACAAAATATAATACTGTTTATTGAACAGCAACTTGTACAAGAGAAGGTTAATTAGTATTAAATACAATCCTAATGATTAATACATAAAACAACAAAAATGTTGTCATTGTTTCAGTAGTAAACTACACCTTGCAAAAATAACCCAGAGAGTCATTGCTGTGCACAGTATTTGGCATTGTGGCACCTGTTTATATTAAAGGAATAATAAAATGAATATAGATTGTTCTAATGGAAGATCATGTCAATATTTTAACAAACAAAATTAGTAATGAAATGTGCTCTATTAAGAATATGATGAACTGTAAAACTACAAGAGATATGAATTATGGGTGTCTATTATAGTTGTTTTCTTTTCATTCAGATGTACAAACTGTCAGAGCAGATGTTACCCAGCCCACTCTGGGACATTAGTCATCCTCTCCATGTATATATGGAGCAGCCATGGCTGGGTAGGAGAGATAAGAAGATTTCCCCAACTGGCCCAGCATCAAATAAGGCAGTGATGTTTGATTGTGTGTGACCTGGAGCTCTCCCAGCCTGGTCTCTTTTAAATATCATAATGGGAGCGATGATGGATAAGAGGAAGGGATAACAAAGTGACTGTAGTGGTGCTCTTATATCCCGACTGGATATCTCTGCTAGAATTACCTCTCACTGGAGGAAGAGCCTCTGTTAGTGTTTATAGTCAAATTCCCCAGACATCAGATGACACATAATATTGGGGACAATAACAACATTTATTGGGAACAATGACAGCTTTTATACAAAGGCCCCCAGCATGAAGTCTCCAGCCACTTTTACAGCGAAGGACCACACTTTATAAATCCCCGGATAGTCCATACTGTAGTGACCAATCTTGGAAAATAGCATCCTGATCCCTGGTTTGTATCAGAAACACCACTCAGTTAAAGTTTTAAACGGCAGCGGCTTATCTCTTTCTCAGATCTGGCCAAAAATTGTTCCACATGGCCGGTCTAGAAATGTTGCTAGATGTTCTGTTGTCGGCATGCCAAAAGTTCTGAGTGTCATGTGGTCAGGGCACATACGGGCTGGTTCTTCCATAACTTAGCAACAACGTAAACCATATAGTTCCACATTATGAAACATACACCCCCCGGACAGGTCTCATTTCCCTAAGTGTGTACTCCAAATATTAGCTGGTTTGGAAATGCAAGCCCAAGGAGTAATCCAATATAGTTTTGACCAGGTGTTGGCCACATCTTGATCCGGCGGGAAGTTCCAGGCTGGTTGCGGCTTAGGCTCCTTCGGCCTTGGAAATTAAGGCTCCCCTTGTCTCTTAGGTAGCATTTGTTGATAATGACCCTATGTAACTCTCCAAATAGCTCTCTCTTGGATGCCTTCAAAAGGTGCTAAATCAGTTGATAAAGATGGGGGGGAGGGGTGGGGGCTCTCCAATGGAGTTGGAGTAGAGCCAAGGGAGTGATTTTAGCTTTTTAGTGATGTAGTATAACAGAGACCTACACCAGTAATTCATGCAGTATGTAGCCTCTGCCACATTGACATCTTACACGTATGCACTGCAGGGGTTAAATTCTAACACAATTATAAATAAAACATTACAATTATATACATATAATACAGCACACCGACACAGATATGTGCATAAATAGGCCATGGTCATTTATTTAGTTTACAAACATATCACATCAGTAACTTTAATAACTTTTAAAAATACATAATTTGTAACCAATCATCAATAGAGAATTGATGGTGAAAAAGCCTCAGAAAGAGGATTAAACACCAAAACAATTACATTATTCTTTGCAAACCAAGCAATTCTAACACATGACGTACTATTCTGTATGTTCGGGGTAGAGAAGCAAGCTTGCACAGCCTAACTCAAGGTTTGGTGGAATACTTGTTTTTCAGGCAGGAAAGAAGCCCCTACTAAGCATGTAAAAACATATAACTGATATAGGTAAAAAGTCTCCAATTTTATTAAAGGACACGTAGGCTCGTATTAGGCTTTTCTCTTTCTTTTATTCCTCAGCATCAAAGAAAGGATATTGGTATTTTAATATAGCAATAACAAAACAAAAATACCCTTTAGGGTCAACCATATAACATTCCAGATATCTCAACCAATGGGATCATTCCTTGTACTATGTCCCCTCATGTGACCTAAGCCACTCCCTCTTTCTTTGATGCTGCCTCAGCTAAGTACCACCATATTTTCTACTCTGACAAAATTTGATATATATTGCAGTATTTTTGCATTTATTTTGTATTTATTTCTGATGTTCGTTATGTTATGATTTTAACTGTGTGTTTTTATCCGTTCATCCAGTGCTGAGTACTTGCCCCTCCCCTGGGGCAAGCCCCCACTCGGCACTGCCGCACGGGTTGTTTATAACCCGGTTTCTCTGTCAGCTCCCCCTCACCTCCCCACCTTCCTCCGTTCTCCCCTCCACTTCGTTGCTCTTAACGAGCAAACCAGCCGCCCGACGGATCGCGGCCAATAATTCCGGTGATTCGGCCGCCCGCGCATGCGCAGTGCGTTCCCGCGCATCGCGGCGGCCATCTTGTGATTGGCGGATTTGCCGCCTTTTTTCACCCGGCGCTCGCGTCACTCGTTAAGGGAGGGGCACGAGCTCATTGGTTGAGGGAGTTGCTGGGCAGCTTACCGGTGCCCCCCAGGTGTCATTCCTGAGGGAACACTCGGTAAGCTGCCATATTATTTGTGCATATCTGCTGTTCAGTGCCTAAATAGAGTACCTTATAGTCTGCATGTTACCAAAGTTTCTTTTGTTGATGTGCAGACAGCGTTTTGGGTGTTCAGTAGTGCCATAATCAGTACTCACTTTACAAAGTGTCAGTTACACTGTGCCTTTCCCACCACACTGTGGAGTACCTGGGTATTGTTCCCAAAGTAAGCTCTGTAGTTCAAATCAGTATGCAGTCTCAAACTGACAAACTGACTCCTGCCCCCAAGACCTCTGCCACCCCTAGCAAGCAGATTTTAACAGCTATGCCTACAGGCATTGCGGCCATTACAGGTGGTGAGGAAGCATCCCAGGACCACGTGAACTCGGAAGAGTTCCAGGCGCTTCTGGACGCTACAATGAAGTCAGTGACGCAGGCTATATTTAGTGCCATGGGAGTGATGTCTGATACCCTGTCACATACAATCTCCACCGCCATTATGGCATCCGGCAGAAACCCCGGTTCAGCACCCCCTATACCCACTGACAATAAGCCAAAGGTCCCTAGCGGCCGCAAGGCTACGTGCAAATCACACCACCTAACAGGGGTCGCCTCCAAAACCGATATGACGGACAGGTTGCGCCCTGTTGATACTGAGGACGTGGTGCCCCCACGTAAGAGAGCCCCCCGCCGGGCAAAAACGGTGCGGAGTTGGAAGAGGGCAAAAGCCCTACCTGATTCGTCCGACTCGGATTCGGACTCAGAGGAGGCTTCAAATGGGTCCGAGGCAATCGACCCGATGTATTCAGATAATTCATCCCCTGAACGCAGCGAGACTGCACATCCAGCGATAGACGCTGAGCAAGAAGCGGATGTATCCGCTGTTCTAGACCCCCAAGGGGAACCCCTCTTCGACCCTGACACGTTGCATAATCCGCGCTCAGCGGAATGGTATCCCACATCCCATGTGGCTATCTATATCGCAACCAGGGTGCGAAAACCCCTTGATAAGGCCACCAGGAGTAAACTGAGGGCGGAATGCCCACGCCCCACGGTCCCAGACATGGCCTGCGTAACCCCCGAGGTAGATCCCAAGATCGCCCAGTTCTTGGGCAAGTCGGGATGGAAGGCCAAGAAGGGATTGGACTATTCCCTCAAACACTGCCAGGACAAGGTCCTTGACATTCTCGGGCCTATGGCAAAAATTTTCGACATGGTCGAAACGGCCCTTACTGAAGGGACCCCAATTGATTTACTGGCCATCAGGGGGTGGATCCAGAGAGGCATTTGCCTAGTTGGAAACGCCAATACGGCATTGGCTACAGAACGTCGTAAAGCCATTTTAATGAAAATTGAGCCAAAATTGATCCATTTGGCGATATCAGAGCCTGGCACACAGGCAAAAGGTCTCCTATTCGGAGACGACTTTGTTAAGACCCTGGGTACTTATGTAAGCACCTTCACAGCACTGGACAAGGCACAGCATAATATGAAGCGAGTGTTCTCGCAAAAGGTTTTTGGTGGGGCCGGCAGACAGCGGGGCCGTCTGTCCGGCCGCCATTCCCGGCCATCATACCGGGGATACAGAGGCTCCGCCACGACACGGTTCCATCCTCCCGAACCCAGGACACAGTCGCCATTCTTCCCAACCAGAGGCAGGTCATGGCACCCACGTGGACCCAGGGGATCCTCCTATGGCCGCCGGCCTTATGGTGAGTCACTTCCCAGTATGTACCCATTCCTTATCACTGGTGGGGGGCAGACTGTTGCATTTTCACGATGTCTGGCACAAAATAACCTCAGATGCCTGGGTACTAGAGACCGTTCTAGGTTACCGCATAGAACTCACACAACACCCAATCCAACACTCCGCGCCACATCGGATTATATTTTCACAACAAGACAGAACCCTAGTATCAGAAGAAGTTCGCACATTGAAGGAGAAAGGTGCGATCTACAAAGTGCCCACTACCACCCCGGGTTCCTAAGCAATATCTTCTTAGTACCCAAGAAGGGTGGAGGCATGAGGCCAGTAATAAACCTGCGGCCTCTCAACGCCTTTGTCACATACCATCATTTCAAGATGGAAGGGATACACTGCCTCCGAGACCTCCTAAGACTAGGAGACTGGATGGTGAAACTGGATCTCCAAGATGCATATCTGACGATACCGATCGCAGAAGAATGTCACCATTTACTCCAATTCCACTGGGAAAACACTATGTGGCGGTTCAGATGCCTTCCCTTTGGCCTGTCCTAAGCCCCGTGGTGCTTCACCAAATTGCTGAAACCAGTAGTAGCTCTTCTCCACAGCAGAGGTGTACGTATGATCATATACCTCGACGACATGCTGATCATGGCCCACGACATCTCGCTATTGCACCAACATCTACGTTGGACGTCGACCCTTCTGCAAAACCTGGGTTTCATAATCAACTGGGACAAGTCAGTCATACAACCTTCACAATCAATAGAATTCCTAGGTTTCGACATAGACGCGATTCACGGAACGCTCAGCCTACCTACCACGAAAGTAAAACTCATAAAGAAGGAAATTCGGCGGACCTTATCACGACCAGTCTTGACTTTACGACAACTGGCCAGGATAATTGGTCTGCTGTCCGCTTCAATACAAGCGATTTTCCCAGGACCCCTCCATTACAGATCCCTGCAACGACTAAAAACGACCCATCTTCGCTTGGGTCAATCTTATTCAGATTCTGTGCCTCTAGACTGCGCAGCAAAAGAGGAATTATCATGGTGGCTTCAACATATGGAAGCGTGGAATGGCAAAGCGATATTCGGAACCACCCCGGATCTCATCATAGAATCCGACGCGAGCAGACTCGGATGGGGCGCTCGTTGTGGTCCCACTTCTACAGGTGGAAAATGGTCCTCAAAGGAAAAAGAACTCCACATCAATGGTCTGGAACTCCTAGCAGGGTCATTCGCTCTCCGGAGCCTCCTCGGATACACGACCAATTGTTCCATACTGTTGCGCATGGACAACATCTCGGCCGTTCGGTACATCAACCACTTGGGTGGCACGAGATCGACAACACTCACGAACCTGGCGAAGGAATTTTGGCATTTCTGTCTAAGCCGCAACATATCAGTACAAGCGGAATACCTTCCGGGGCTCTCCAACACGGTAGCGGACTGGCACTCCAGGCATTTACGAGACAACAGTGCGTGGCAATTGAATCCCTTGATATTCCGACACCTCCAACAACTCTGGGGCCCGATGCACATCGACCTCTTTGCCTCCAGGCTGAATGCTCAGCTCCCTTCATTCTTCAGCTGGAGACCGGACCCAGACGCCTTGGCAGTGGACGCCTTCCTACAGGATTGGCCAAACGACCGGCTCTATGCCTTTCCTCCCTTTGCACTCATAGCACGGACTCTCCTACACCTACAACGCTCTCGTACATCGCTAGTTCTAATAACACCGTTTTGGACAGCACAGCCTTGGTTCCCTTCACTCATGGAAATGTCTATCGACCTTCCCAGACTGATTCCGGGAACCACGGACATATTATCAGACCCGGATGGGAACTCTCACCCACTTTTGATACAAGGCCACCTCAGGCTTCTAGCGTGGCTCCTCTCTGGGGAACCTGGACCCTGCCGGACGTTCCACGAACAACTTTGGAATTACTGGCAGGAGCTTGGGCTCCAGGAACAAGACGATCTTATACTCATGCCTGGAACACATGGCGTAGTTGGTGCGTGGAACAACACGTGGATCCCATACGTGCTCCTGTAAATAACGTTTTGACTTTCCTTACTACCCTGTACGATCAAGGTTTGGCCTACCGCACCATAAATGTGTACAGATCGGCGATCTCAGCCGGCCACAGCGGATGGGAAGGCTTCCCAGCTGGAAAACACATGTTGGTTTGTCGCCTCCTACGAGGTATAAAATTTGCACGACCACCACAACCCCGATATACAACCCTATGGGATGTTAATAAAGTCCTTCGCTTATTGGATGAATGGCCTCCAAACTCGGAGCTCACACTCAAGCAAGTGTCCGCTAAATTGGCTATGCTCCTGTGCTTAATTTCATGCAAAAGGGTGTCTGACGTTCGAGCCCTGGACTTTGATGCACGGTCCTTCACCCCACAGGGTGTCCTGTTTAATATCACCAGACGTACGAAGTCAAAAACCACGTCAGTCTTCTACCCATCATTTCCTCACAACGCTAACCTCTGCCCGGTGGCATGCCTGCAAGAATACGAAAAAAGGACCCAGTCAGTTCGGAACCCTACAATACACGACCTATTCTTGGCATTGAGGAGACCACACCACCCGGTATCCACGGTAACTCTGGCACGCTGGGTGAAATGGATAATGTCGACTGCTGGCATCGATATATCAGTATATGGAGCACATTCTACAAGAGGCGCTATGGCCTCTAAAGCATTCTCAGCGGGTTGTAAACTGGAGGACCTACTTCGCACAGCTGATTGGTCCCGAGAATCGACATTTAAAGATTACTATTTTCGACCAACTGAACATATCTCCTCTATAATCATCTCACAGCTTTAAACTAGCCTAATACGAGCCTACGTGTCCTTTAATAAAATTACCAGATTTTACTAATTACATGACGTAAAGTCATGATTTTATAAAGGACACGGAGGCGAGTATTAGCCCACCCGACGACAGGTAAGCAAACATACATGCATCTTCCCACCCAACTTACTATAAACAGGTAAGAGTGATTTACATGTTCAAATGCAATGTGATATACCACTAATGTTAAATTTTAATCAGAATTTTTCCTAGATTGAAAGAAAAGTCTTCAGATATTAACGTTTGAACATCTGGTACGGCTTATATGCACGAAAAACGATTTTGGAATATATTTTACCACATATTTTCTCTGTCTCCTACAGCTTAACCCTGTGATGGACCGACCGGGATCATCCCCTGCCCCTAATTACACCGGAAGACTCACCGGAACCCTCTACCGGAGAATATCCAAGTTCATGAAGTTTTGTCCTGTTGATGTGTTCAGCTTCGGCATCAGCTAGAAAGAGGGAGTGGCTTAGGTCACATGAGGGGACATAGTACAAGGAATGATCCCATTGGTTGAGATATCTGGAATGTTATATGGTTAACCCTAAAGGGTATTTTTGTTTTGTTATTGCTATATTAAAATACCAATATCCTTTCTTTGATGCTGAGGAATAAAAGAAAGAGAAAAGCCTAATACGAGCCTACGTGTCCTTTATAAAATCATGACTTTACGTCATGTAATTAGTAAAATCTGGTAATCATTATATATAATTTGATTCATCAAGCCCAAGCAATAAAATTGAGCCTAACAGTAAATTATAGCACTACTAATGATTGAATGTTCACAGACATGAAATAAACAAATTCACTTATAGGGGAATCCCAAAGTTTAAAATGTTCCCATCATGATACTGTCCAAACTCTCAACAGCTATTTTAAATCAAGTATAAGATGATTAATAACTGAGGCAGTAAACTGTAGTGAATGCAAGTTGGCTGAAACATCACAACTGGAAAACTAACAGTTTAAATTCATAAAACTGCTACTATTAAAGTATTAAGAAAGAAATCTAATTAGATGCTTGGAAAAAAGACTGGCCAATCAGATAGGATTCTGTAATCAGAAGTGAGTAGATAAGGGATTAGTTCAGTTCCTTGTGACTTTTGAAAAAAATGCTTACTTATTAGCCATAAGTTAAACAATCTAATTCATAGATGTCTCTTAAGAAAAGACAAGAAATTAATCTTTTAAAACTTAGGTTAGACAAATTATTCAGCCAGACCTCAAGAGTATGAGACAATTGTATATCCTAGGAGTTGCTTAATTTAGACAAGTGAATTTAACAATTGGAAATCATAAAAAAATCAATTTTTTAATACATCACGTTTAGAAAAGGAAAAAAATGCTGAAACCGTAACAGTGAGAAGAGTGCCTACAAACAGACTAAATCTAAATAAAAACCAAAGACAGCATCTGTTCGACTCCCATTTTGGCACTACCATGCACCTCTCTCAAGCAGTGAAGAACTGGATCTCAAAAGAATCCTTTCAAATTGGGGTTATTAATCAGATCTCCCAATAATTGAAATGAAATAGGACATCTGCTAACTTGAAGAGGTGACTCTTTAACCCAAGCTGATTTCAACATTTGCTGATTAACAAACTCTTAAAAAAAATGTTTTCGCCTAATACTTTTAAGAAAGAGGAAATGCCCAATAAAGATCTATATAAAGAATACATAGATATGCCAGACTGAATTTTATTAAAGAAAAATTTAATTAAATTTTAATTAAATTTAAAAATTTAAACTAGGTTTAGCGGTATGCCACTCTTCCCATGCATTCATATATGCTTTCCATGTAATTGAGGATAACAATAGTCTTAACAACTGACTTATCTGGGTGAAGTTAGCTCCCAGATGGGGTTGGACATCTTCCTTCCAAATTTGTCCACTAATGGCGCAAGGGACCTGAAAGACGTAAAGTCAAACAGGACAAGGAATCAGCTACACAATTAACTTTACCACTTACATGTTTAGCTTTCACCCAAGTATGGTTTACCAAGAAAATGAAAACTTAATAACTTAATAAATTAATCACGGGGTAGTTTTTGCTCAGAGAATTGATTAGCTATAAAATTCCTAAATTGTCACAATGAAAAATTATTCTCTTATTGGCTAATTCAGAGCCCCAGACTTCCAAAGATACAATTGATGGAAATAATTACAAAAGAGTTATCATCTTGGCCCATTCGTTCTCAACCCATGCCTGACGCCACCTAGCATTTGCCCATTTACCTTGAAAGTAAATTCCAAATCCTTGTGAATCAGCCGTATCAGTAATAATATCCAGTTCAAAATCGCATATGAAATTACTATGCCTAACAGTAGAACTATTGAAATAACTATTGAAATTGCTCAAAAACACATTCCATACTTGTAAATCCTCTTTGATCTGTCTGGATTATCGTATATGGTGATGTGGATTTTTTAATCCTGCCAACGCTCTGGAAATATGCCTGAAAAAGACCCTGGCCATCAAAATTACCCTTGATACAAAGTTTAACAGGCACAACACCTCTTGTCTGATGTTTTATTAACATTTATTAAATTGACAATTTCCTGTTTATTTTATTAATTTTTTTCATCACGTAAATGGAATTACATTTTTTCAGAGTCAATGATGATTCACAAAAAATTGTAAGCAGGTAGTAGGCCACTAGTCATGTCCCGAACTGTTCGCTGGCGAATAGTTCCTTGCGAACATCGCTTGTTTGCGTTCGCCACAGATGGCGAACACATGCGCTGTTCGGTCCGCCCCCTATTCATCATCATTAAGTAAACTTTGACCCTGCCTGTACCTCACAGTCAGCAGACACATTCCAGCCAATCAGCAGCAGACCCTCCCTCCCAGACCCTCCCACCTCCTGGACAGCATCCATTTTACATTCATTGTGAAGCTGTATTCTTATTGAGAGTAGGGACAGTGTAGCTGCTGCTGATTTGATAGGGAAATTTATAGCTAGGCTAGTTTATTCAGTGTCCACTACAGTCCTGAAGGACTCATCTGATCTCTGCTGTAAGGACAGCACCCCAAAAAGCCCTTTTTAGGTCTAGAACATCAGTCTGCTTTTTTTCTGTGTAATGCATAGGCGTGCGCACGGGGTGTGCCGGGTGTGCCCGGGCACACCCTAATGTAGGGTGCCCACGTGTCCCAGATTGCCCAGACATTCTCACATTTTGTGGGTCCACCTTAATTTTAGGACAATGCTATGTCCCTGAAAGAGCTGGACCCATTATAAGTGAAGAGGGGGCCCGCTGGCTTCACCACTATGCCAGCGCCGCGGGCCCCCATTTGCTGCCCGCCGGTGGAGATGTCCCTCTCTCCCTCCCCTCCCAGCGCTGCAAGGAAGTGAGGTCACACGTGATGACATCACTTCCTCCCAGCGCTCTTTGCAGACGGCCGCGTGGGAGGAAAGAGAGAGGAGCTCTCAGGACCAGGTAAGTACAGATGTAATGCGGAATTAAAGTTCAGATCAGTCTGTCCTTTTAAAAAGAGATTTACTTTTACAAGGTTGTTTTAAAGATAAGCACATTATTTCATAAGATAAATTGTTTATGAATCTCAAACAGACTGTGAGAAATTAGAATTATTTTTTAGATAACATGAATTATGTACCTCAATGTTATATAAATACTTAGCTGGGCAAGGATTTGAGTGAGATTTTGAGGAAACTAGATCACGTGACATTTAGTGTGAAACTCTTTTAAATAGAGGTTGCTGTGTTTTATAAGCATATGATTCATTATTCTGTGAAAAGAACATCTTTATATTTTTTTGCCCACAGTATTTTCCTTACAAGTGTACATGGTGATGGAGCTTTTTCTACTGTCTAAAGGAGTATTGTAGTTTGGGTTTTATATATATATTTAGCCTGTTTGTAAGTGAGATTTGTGTGCTCATTCTCATAATGAGCCCAAGTTAGAGTCTCTTGCATGAAAATGTGAAGTTTGACAAATTGCATTTAGCATACGTGTTGCAAAGGGGAGGCTTGATGGGCTGAAGACCTGGATATGTACAGTTTGTATATTTTATCAGGCAGGCACTTATCAAAGCAGCCACCTTTTCACACACGACGTGATTGCTCACAAAAGCCACAGAAGCTGTTCAGAGTTTTCTGGTACACAAACAGATTAAACTGAAAGGGAGCTGTTTGTGGTGTAGTCTGTGTGTAAAAAGGTCTGTTTGTGGTGTACTATGTGTGACTAGGAATTGTAGTGTGTGTGTTTGTATGCATTTCCATGTACAAGTGTATATAAGGGGTTTGAGATTTTGTATATATGAGGGTGTGTGTGTGTGTGTGTGTGTATATGTATGTATGTATGTATGTATATGTAAAAAAAGGAAATTAAGATAGCACTCTCAGGACTTTTCTTGTTGTATGTATATGTGTGTGTGTGTATATATATATATATATATATATATATGTGTGTATATATATATATATATATATATATATAGCCGCGTGTGTGTGTGTACTTTAGGGTGCACACCCTAATGCTATAGGCTGCGCACGCCTATGGTGTAATGTAATTGCAGTTGCCTGCCTGCCAGCCTGTGTGTCAGGCTCACAGCATACACTGTGCCCACTTGCCCAGTGCCACCACTCACTCACTGGTGTCACAATAGCTTGCATTTAAAAAAAACAAAAAACTTTTTGGACTGTAATATAATAGCAGTCAGTTTCCTTCACGAGTGTGCGTTTAAGGGCCTGCCAGGGCACAGTGTCACACCAGTGCAACTCATATCTGGTGTAACAGTAGTGTACATTTAAAAAAAAAAAAAAATGTTGACTGTAATAGTTTGAATAGCAGTTAGTTGTCTGCCAGCGTGTGTGTCAGGCTCACAGCGTATACTGTGCCCACTTGCCCAGTGCCACCACTCATATCTGGTGTCACAAAAGCTTGCATTTAAAAAAAACGAAACTTTTTGGACTGTAATATAATAGCAGTCATTTTCCTTCACGTGTGTGCATTTCAGGGCCTGCCCAGTGCCACTACTCACTCATATCTGGTGTCCCAATAGCTTGCATTTAAAAAAACGAAACTTTTTGGACTGTAATATAATAGCAGTCAGTTTCCTTCCTGAGTGTGTGTTTCAGGGCCTGCCCAGTGCCACCACCCACTCATATCTGTTGTCCCAATAGCTTGCATTTAATAAAAACTAAACTTTATGGACTGTAATATAATAGCAGTCAGTTTCCTTCACGAGTGTGCGTTTCAGGGCCTGCCCAGTGCCACCACTCACTCATATCTGGTGTCCCAATAGCTTGCATTTAAAAAAAACTAAACTTTATGGACTGTATTATAATAGCAGTCAGTTTCCTTCACGAGTGTGCGTTTCAGGGCCTGCCAGGGCACAGTGTCACACCAGTGCCACTCATATCTGTTGTCACAGTAGCTTGCACGCATAGTACCACTAATCGAAAAAAAAAATGACAGGCAGAGGCAGGCCACCCTGCAGGGGCCGTCGTGGTCATGGTGCTGTGATTCCCTTTGGCCCTAGAATCATGCCCAGTGTTCAGAGGCTACGTAACCTGAACTCAAAAAGTTATGAGGACATAGTTGACTGGCTAACACAGGACACCCAATCTTCTACAGCTACAGCTCGGAACCTTGACGCACCATCCTACTCCAGCTTAGCTTCGGCAAGGTGATTAACATGTTCGGGAGATATTAACTGTATGGTCACAATGTAAGTGGTATCACTGATCCGGTCTATTACCGTGTAGGGACCCTGCCAGGAGGCTTGTAACTTGTCAGTCTTAGTGGGCTTTAGTACCAGGACTTTTTGTCCTATCTATATACGGTCTCTAGCCCCCCTATCATACCAGCGCTTCTGTCGTTGTTGGGCCACCCGCAGGTTTTCCCGAACCATTTCCGTCAGCGCCTGTAGGCGGTCCCGGAGCTCCAGTACAAACGCTACTACAGGGGTACCTGTGTCCCCCATAGCTCCTTCCCAATGCTCTCGTACCAGGTCTAGATGTCCCCGGACTCGTCTCCCGTATAGCAATTCAAACAGGGAGAATCCGGTAGACTCCTGGGATACTTCCCGATATGCAAAGAGCAGATGTGGGAGAAACTTTTCCCAATTTCGACAGGTCTCTGTGAACGTGATCAGCATTTGTTTAAGTGTGCCATTGAAACGCTCACAGATGCCGTTCGTCTGGGGATGATAGGGTGAACATAGTATGGGTTTTACCCCACAGCTCTGCCAGAGTTGTTGGATTACCACCGCTGTGAATTGGGTTCCCTGATCTGACACTATTTCCCTAGGGAATCCTACCCTAGTGAACACCTGAACCAATGCGTCTGCCACGGTCTCTGCATGTATGTTTGACAGAGCTATTGCTTCCGGATAACGGGTAGCATAGTCCACCACAGTAAGAATGTATTTCTTACCATAGGGACTGGGCTTGCTGAGTGGTCCGACTAAATCGACGGCCACCCGGAAAAACGGTTCCTCGATTATGGGTAGCGGCCGCAGTTTTGCTCGGAGGTGATCCCCTCTCTTTCCTACCTTTTGGCATACCTCACAGGTTCGACAGTAATCCTGCAGGTCCCTAGTGACTCCCGGCCAGAAGAACGACTGGGTGAGCCGGTCTCTAGTCTTTTTTATTCCTAAGTGGCCTGCTAGGGGAATGTCATGGCTGATCCGTAATAATTCTGTCCGATATTTACGGGGTACTATTAATTGCCTTTTTGCTACTTGGCCTGCCCCTTTCTCCGTCCCCCTGTCACCCGGTATAGTATCTCCTTTTCCCAGGTAAATCTTGCCTGATCTACGTCTCCCTGAGGTTGGTCTGCCTCCCTCCGATACCCTCTTAGTTTGGGATCCTCCCGCTGGGCTTGCCCAAAAGTCTTGTGGGGTACCCCAGTAAAGTGTATGGTCAGGGTTAACTGTCGGGGAATTATTGCTTACCTGGTCGTCGGGTGAGGGGGAGGCTTCCATAGCTCTGGACTGTTGCCGGGTGGTGACAGGTAACGCTCCTTCTGGGCTGGGTGCCGCCAATTGGGACGTCAAACACCCCAGGTCATTTCCCAACAATACTTCTGCTGGTAACTCCTGCATGATGCCCACTTCCACAGCCTTGGCCCCAGTACCCCAATCAATATGTACTCGAGCCATTGGTAGTTTATGTATTGCCCCTCCGGCTACCCTCACAGCAATGGTGCGTCCGGTGTGTTGTGAAGGGGTAACTCGGTGAGGTTGTACTAGGGTAATAGTAGCCCTGCTTTCTCTCAGTCCTCTAGCTTCTTGTCCATTTAACTTCACGGACTGTCTGTGGTGCGCCCGATTATCTCCAGCAGCTTGTATGGGGTTCACTTCATGTAACGTAGACCAATTTTCGGTATTGTTACTGGGTGAGGCTGGAGCCAGGGGGTTATAATCCTCTTGTACACAGTGTGCTGCTGCTTTTGTCTGTGGGGCTGGTGTTCGCCCCCAGCGATCTGTGGTACGTTGTGGACAATTGGGTTTGATGTGTCCCACTTGCTTACACCCATAACACATTGGAGCGGTCTTTTGGTACCCTGGGGTTGTGGGGTTGCTCACTGTTGGCGTTACCCTCTGTGGGGTAGTTGTAGGACCAGGTGAGGGGCGTGACCCAGTGAACCCTTGATTTCCATCCATCCGTCTGGTCTCATGAAATTCGTCCGCCAACCTTCCTCTTCCACAGTCTGTGGTTTCCTGTCTCTGACCCAGTCTCGAACCTCTGCTGGAGTGTAGTCAAAGAACTGCTCCAGTAGCATTAATTGTACAGCATCCTCTAGTGTAGTCGCTTGACTCCCTGCATCCAGTTACTGGCAGCGCGTTGCATACGAAATGCCCACTGTGTGTATGAATCTTTGCCTTGTCTCCTGAGAGCCCGAAATTTCCGTCTGTGGGCTTCAGGAGTGACAGCATACCGTGCTAACAAAATCTCTTTGATCTTTTCATAGTTCTGTATATCCCCATCTGGCACAGCTCTCAATGCTTCTGCTGCTCTGCCTGATACTTTGCCGCTTAGTACCGCAGGCCAGTTAGCTCTTTCTTGTACATGTTTGGGAGATATTAACCGTATGAACAAGGACTCAGTACTTATCAGTGGTGGGTGGCAAAATAAGTGTCCGAAAATAGTTCCAGAGGATTGTTGTCTTTACACCGCTGGGCGTTCGACGGTTTTAAAATGGCGACTGCCACGTGTTCGTCAAACAAACGAGGACCACCATGCCTTTCGTCAATTACCTTGCGGTTAACCGCAAGGTCTGGGAGGTAACTGAGGGGCACACGACCTCAGTGGGAGGTTGGGTGCTTCGGTGGTTTTGTTCGGTTCTTTAGCACTACACGAATTAGGCGTATATACGCATGGTTAAACGAAATGCTGTTTCTCTAAGGTTTGTTAAACAGGGATTTCGGAACAGGGGACGTAACAGGGATTAAACTGATAAGAATAGTACTACTTAACACACCACTCCTATCTGGTGGCCCATTAGATTGAACGCGCAGTGCCCCAAATTTGAAGTAGGAGGACCGACCAAGCATCTTTTTCCATCTCCCACTTCCTAAAATCGATGCATTATATACACGTCCCCTGATAGGGGACGTAACAGGGATTAAACTGATAAGAATAATACTACTTAACGCACCACTCCTATCTGGTGGCACATTAGATTGCATGTGCAGTGCCCCAAATTTGAAGTAGGAGGACCAACCAAGCATCTTTTTCCATCTCCCGCTTCCTGGGTGGAGGAAAAGAGACCATCAATGACATCAGTGAGGACAAGGAATGGGACATGGCTAGCTTGGTATCCAACCTTGTGCAAATGGGGAGTTTGCGGTTGTGCAAATGGACTGTTTGCGGTTGTTTGCGGTGCGTTAAACGGGGAGTTTGGTCTGTCACTGTGAAGCGGGCGTAACCCTTACACTACCTGATAGATACAACATCATACCTGATTTTTTAAAGCACGTTATTCCAAAAAATTTAGGAATGTTAGGTGATTTATGCACTTTATGGATTAAAACCAGACTCTGCATCAACTATGTAATTTTCCATGCCAGTTTTGCCATGGATCCCCCTCCGGCATGCCACAGTCCAGGTGTTAGTCCCCTTGAAACAACTTTTCCATCACTATTGTGGCCAGAAAGAGTCCCTGTGGGTTTTAAAATTTGCCTGCCCATTGAAGTCTATGGCGGTTCGCCCGGTTCGCCCGTTCGCAAACATTTGCGGAAGTTCGCGTTCGCCATTCGCGAACCGAAAATTTTATGTTTGCGACATCACTATAGGCCACACATTATTTTCCCTTGCCAAGAGAATGACAAAATGTTGGGCAATAGACATGAAAGAGGACCTTGCTTTGCACATTGAAAAGTAAATCATCCAAACAGTGTATAATTGTCTGTACTCCAGAAACCTGCTTAAGAACCCATTCTAAGAAGCATGAAACATTTTCAAAATAAAAGCAGGAAGCAGAACAACCCATAGGCATACACTTGTCAAAGTAAAAATGACATTCAAGTTGGAATTCTAAAAATCTAAACCAATCAGGATCAATAGGAATCCACCTGAAAGCTGCCTCAATATCCACTTTATACATGACGGCACCATTACCAAACTACCTTACCTATTTTAATGCATCCTCAAAGGATGTGTATGAAACTAAAATAATGGTTTATATCTTAGAAGGGAGCTTGGAAGGGAATTGATGGACGCTTTCTAGCTTGCGCCGAGAACCACAAGCACCGCACCGGACACCACAACCACCGCAGACTCCACAACCGCTGTAGCTTAACTGGAGTCTCGCCGTCTTCCTTCCACCCTGGATCAGCTTCTGTCCTCCAGGACCGTGTGGGAAAGACCTTTTCTCCAGGAGAGCGTATCAGGAACAAGCTCGTAAAACAGCTAAGTGATTAAAGCTCAGAGGAGTATGAGAGCATAGCAATCTCAAGTGTGATATAGCAGTTCCCTCCAATCACGAGACAAGACTATGTGTCGAGGGTCAACAGGAACTGACTGTACTGGCACATACAGCCTCTTTTATTCACATTCTACAAACATAGTACTGCCCACAGGATTTTGAAGAACAACCAATCAACACATTACAACACAGCTAACACTCCCATTCATTACATCAGAAATCCTACCCTCTGCCTGTGATACAATGATCTCAACACAATAGACTAACTCAATTATCACAGACAGGAAAATACAGTATTATAAAACATATCACAGGAACCCCAAAACATGCAATAACCCCATAAAAATATATCCTCGGGACCGGGGGATCTGAGTGAACCACATATCCAAAATTCAGTAGTTTGGAAGATACGGTTTAATGCAGATTCCGCAGAACATATACAGGCTATCTGAAAAATAATTACTGTTAAATGGGACCCCTGTTCTTTAGTTTAAAACTACTGAACGATGTCTTTGTGCACCAAATACCGGCGAGATGGCACAGTGTAGAAAAGTCAAAACAGTGTCTGTGAGTTAAAATGGCCGCTATCCATTGTTCTCACCATGTGCCTTTAATACATGAAATGGTGGCCACCCAGTAACTCCACAGTTTGTCTGGTAGTCTATCCAGCCGAACCAACAGATGAAACACATGGGGAACAGTGCAACAAACTAAGGGAGTCAAAAAAAAAAGGGACAATAGTCATATTTGTGCACGTTCTCCAGATTTGTCACAGGGCAAAAATAGTGTTTTCAAATGCCATATATCCCAGGGCCATAGTCAGAAGGTAGGAGGCGGGCAAGCAGCCCCCTCCAAGAACACGTGGCGAGGTCTGTTCCCCAACACAGGTATCCTGAACCCAAATAAAAAACCTGCTTAATTAGCTGCACTATCTGCCGGTTTGGATAACATCTTAAATATGGGAGTAGATTTTGAACTTTCACTGGGTCCTGGCTTTTAGGAATCTGCTCCCTAATGGTGGCACACAGTCTTTTAAAACACCGAAAGAAAGGGTGGCTCCTTGCACAGTTTAGACATTCATGTCTAAATTTGCAGGAATTGGGCCATTTACACAAGGCATATATTTTTCATCATAATTATACCATGACAATCCACGAACATTTTTGTAAGCTTCCAGTATTGAGTCTAGATGATGAAAAATACCACTAGCTTTATCAGTGTGACACTTACACTAAAAGCTGACAAAAATACAAAAGGCCTGAATCCAACTGTTGAAAGACCGGAGCTATGGGCACTTCCTGTCTTCCTCTCTTTCCTGCTTCAACAAAAATTCCTTTGAAGCCAGCAATAGAGAAAGAAGATCAATATTCTCATTATTCCATATTTTTTCCTTAATGGTATTTGGTAGATGGAAATCCAGTGGCGAAGATTCACAAGCTAAAGCTTCTTTTAACAGGTGTATTATTTCTGTCATGTAATTTAACTGAATGTGTATGCTGAGGTATATGTGAAAAATACCTAATTCTATCCTGTAACCAAGCTTGAGTCTGACTACCAGCCATACCTTGAGTAGCTCTTCTAACTTACCTGTTGTGTAACCCCAGAGAGGAACTCACCCATTACAATGTTCACTCTGCCTTCAGGAACAGTTCCAGATGTATCAGCTTGTTAAATGGCTCCTGCAGCTCTTACCAAGTTTCAGAAAATGACAGGATTTCTTCTTTCTCTTTCCAGATTCTCTTGGCTTTTTACTTTTTCCCTCTGGTGAATGTTAAAGAGTAAATTATTCTTGGTCTGCAAACTCTTTTTTTTCCCCCTCTGAAGCAATCAGACTAAGGGACATTTGTGGCACCTTCTCAAAGTCTTTCCCTCCTCCTCTTCAGGGTCAGCATTTCTCAACGTTGGCCACTCTTTGGGCGCCAAGGAAGGGGCAGTCATTAAGCACTGCATGAATCATTTAGCTCCTCCATTGCTGAATGCCCTCCTCTTAATTTCATCCAACAGATAGCCCATTTCAGTCAGGAACGGCAACAGGGCAGCAGCTAAGAGTACGCTTCACTTCATTGTTTCAACTTTGCAACTACTTTGGTCTAGCGGATCCTCTCTCTACTTAGTCTCTACTTAGCCTTTATATTTCTACTGTTTATGGACATTTTTCTCTCTCTTTAGAGATACCCAATGTAGATGACTTTTGATCTCCTGGCAGTTGACAACAATATTTTAGTTGTGTGTTGTTCATGATCTTTACTTGGTGTATTTTAATTGATCTAATAAATGCTATATTTAATTTTTTAGTCAGGTTAGGAAGTGTGTCAACCAGGTCTTGTATTTAGAAAGAAAGAAAAAAAGAAAGAAAGAAAGAAATGCATTCATAATTACAAACATTTGCATCACGTATAACCATGTATACAAAGCTAAAATACTATAAGCAGGCATATCACAGCAGCTGTGAGTTTTACGAAAGCCCAGTTCATTGTTTAGTGAGCCATACTGTGTTCACCTTTGCTATTTCCACATGCAATGCACTGTATAAGAAATGCTGGTCCAGAAACACCGATTGACAGATGTCACAGGTGGAGTTATAATAATTAGATCTCTTCACAATTGCATAATGTATAAAGAGAAACTCTGCACATACACCCTCCTTGCACCATAACCACAACAAAAAAACTTTAGTGGGCATGGTGCTTATAGTGTACCTCCAACACACTCATTGACACTAAACACAACTACATCCCAGAATTTACACTCACATAACATTCAAACAAATACAGTCATGCATGCACGCAAACACTGACACACTGCTCAAAGACACCACTGACATGCCCTAGAAATCTAGCCTGTATTTGAGCAAAGATTCTCCACACCACCATTTACACATACAAACATATCCTACATTCACAAATACATAAATCTAATTCAGAATGATTATTTTGATATGTGATTTGTGCATCGTTATACACATACACTAATACACCAAACAAATACATTCTGAGTTTACTGAAATACCATGCAAATACACCTTGTTTTTACACATACACTAATACACAAAACAAATACATTCTGGCTTTACTGAAATTTGGCTCAAATACGCTGTTGCATTTACACCAATGTTTAACACAAAGGAATATATTTACTAAACTCTGAATGGTAGCAAATTAAAATCCAAATTGCTAAATGTGGGCTAAATAGGTTATTTTAACTTTTTTTTTCCAATACAGCTACAGTCACTTGTCCATTTTCGCCCGAGTTTTGGAATTTGTATTTTAAATTAATACAATTCAGAGTTAAGTAAATAAACCTTACATTTACACTATATGCAAATAAACATATTTTGCTAAACAACACACTTACTGTGATTACATAAAATAAAAATATGCATTTATACTGGCCATATATATACAAAAAAGCACACATGTTGATGTGGATAAAGTGCTACTGTATCAAAAATTATTTTACACACCATGGTACAAGCATGCCTTCATACACATGACTTCACACCATATACAAATAAAAGAATGTACACTGTTATTTGAAACATTTACTTAATACTGAATGAACTTAAAAGGGCACAGAAATGTTTACAGGTTAAACAATTTTTAAAAACTACACAAAGGTAACAAAACAATGGTGTTAAAATATATGCATAAATTCTCAGAATCTGCTTTGCTAGAATGGCAAAATGGTACAGAGTGGATCCTTTGCATTATACTTAGTGGTGAAGGGTCCTAAATTCATGTAACTCAGCGTAAATGGAAAATGTGAGTACTGTGGTGTATATGTGTGAAGGAAGACATTGATGCTGCATATAAATGGGAGCCACTACATGTTTAAGGCACTGTACAATGTACTAATAATTGAAGGGATTTACAATTGATCGTGTGAAATGAAGCCTGGAGATGTGTTTTCAGATGGATGACAGATGTGATATATGGTGTGGATTAAGGAAAGTGTATGAGAGGATGTTAACAATTCATATGTATATAACATTTATACCAATACGTATAAGGAAAAAATGGCCTTGGAACTAACAATTTTATAAATATATAAAAATAACATATATTATATTTATGTGAGTAAAATAAAAGGAGTTATTGTTTATTATTGTAACAGCAAAAGAGCTATGTTAGCCCTTTGGCAAATATGTATCAAACAATACACTATATTATTCACTATACATTGAAGACGAGCTACATGGAGAGAACTGGCTGGGCAATAGATTCTAAAAGAAAACAGTATCATAGGGGATGGTTAAAGAATCCCTGGAAGAAACAAGAAAATTACAGGGAAAACGCACTTCATGATGGCTCATTTTGTTCTTCTTTATTGCCAGATTCTTCTGCTCTCCACTCACAAGATTTATGATTACCAGACTTGTGGGGTGTACGTTGTTATCACAGCTTGCAATCCACTTTTATTTTAAATGGTCCATACATTTAACTTTATATTATGTACCACTGCTTTGTGTGCATTTTTACCCACTTCTGTCATTGTTTCTCATTTCAGTAGATACCTCACTACCTCTTGTCCATGAAAGTCAAATTTGTCTTGTGGATTGAGAGAGAGAGAGAGAGAGAGAGAGAGAGAGAAAGAGAGACAGACAAATGTATCAGCATGACCGTTAGTGTATCAGTTTACATGTAACATAATATATCAGGATGCCTGTTAGTGAATCGGTTTACATATAATGTCTTATATCAGGATGACAATTAGTAAATAAGTCTCCGTTGTGGAATTAACCTTTTCTCATTTGTGTATTATATTCTTAACTGGCTATTATGTCTAAGCACAGTATTAATCTTCTTTAAACTGTGGTAAGATTCTGATATTGTCATAGGATTGGAACATCAGTCCAATTTTCTTTTACTGACCTTTTTAAAATCCTTCCACAGCTAGATAATGCTTATCATTTGAGCTTAAACATCCTAAAATATTCAAACTGAGAAGAGTATATGGATCATTGTGATTTGAAACTAGAAAGCTTGGATAAAATATGTAATACAATAATCCTAAAATAAAGTAATTATTGCAATTATATGACAAGAATTAAGCTTCTGCCATATTCTATCAAAAGTTAGCAATTCTATTAAAAAAAAGTTATTTCAATGAAAAAACGTTCATCATGCTGAGGCTAAAATAAAATCCGAGAAAAAGCAATGCACACATCTCAAAAATAAGTTAACTTATTTTTTTGTTAAATTTTTCATCTACTTTCTGCAGCTCAATACAAACAGTCTAGCATGGTTGCATAAGGAATGCTAAATAATCAATGGCATATTATGTCACTAACTTCCATTTTGGGGAAATGGTTGCAGTGCCTTAATGCATTTCATGGGATATAATGCATGTCAGGATCTAATGGCCTCTTCGCTACAATAGAACCTGTAATTATAAATCATACATGTGAAACATAGATTTCTAGTTTGATTTCTGCTTGGCATTGTTAACTAGTCAACTCAGTGAACCCATGTGCTGCAGAGGATACTGAACAGCAGGGAGATGAGTGCTTTAAGCAAATGTACTCAGTTTTATGGCTATTTCAAAACAAGAGAAAGCAAGCTCCAAATGGTACCCTTGAGCAACATTAGCTGCAGGCTTACAGGTTAAGTAAAGGTTATGAAATGAAAATATATTTATGTGTAAATGGTTTTTTGGGGTTTTATTTTTACTGACTATGTTAATCTATTTTGTCAAGGAAAAAAAACTTGTTAGAAGATTGTTGTTTGGTTTTTTTCAGCTCACTTTGTAGAAATGAAAAAAAAAATGAATTGACTGACTTGCTTTCATGCTGAATTATAAATACATTAAATTCTCAGCCAAATTGTCTTGCTTCGTTAAATTAAGTGAGTAAGAGGGGTCAGCGAATATAAATGTTCTGTCCTCATCAGTTACATTCTAAAACTAGTCATGGTTCTTTCTGTGTTAGAAATATTTGAAAATGTCAACATATATACATAGTATTGACTATCCACAGACTTCAGGTGGATGGGGTGTCAATCACATTTTTTCCCCACCATAACCTTTTTGGTTTTTGCTTCACATTTTTAAAATATAAAATATATATGTTCACATTTTTAAATATTGTTTTAATAATTGATTTTCTAATCGTTCCAGGGTTGTATTTTGTGTATTCCTGAATCCTTATTCTCAGGTCCTCTACCAGAGGCCTGCCAGTTTGAGGGTTCTGTGCAGTTTCTTCTTGACAGAGATTTCAGATATTACACTTGGAATCTGTGGAAGTCCCTCTTCCAACTTGGATTTTACAGCCCTTAGTGCTCCTAACACTACTAGGACTACTAATATCTCCACATTCTTTCTAACACCTCTATCAGTACTAGGTATTTTCCACCTTCTCATGTTCCTTTTGCTTGATATTATGGTTACTGGGCAATTTCCACATCCACCACCACTGCATTCTCTCTTTCCTTTCTTACTGGGCAATTTCCACATCCACCACCACTGCATTCTCTCTTTCCTTTCTTACTGGGCAATTTCCACATCCACCACCACTGCATTCTCTCTTTCCTTTCTTACTACTACGTCAGATTGGTTGGTCAGACCACCACATGAGCAAGAAACCTAATAATATACATCTGCCTTCCTGATAGATTATAAGCTCATTTGAGCATGCCTTCTTGCCCTCTAAATTTCCACTCTTTATAATTGTAAACCAATTTGTACTTTGTTGGATGCTATGTTAATGCTCATAATAATAATTGCATTTTGGATTAGTTATTATGGTGTGGAGTTTTGTTCAGTCTGATTGGTTAGTTGCCCTTTTGTGTTTTGTAATTGCTTGATTAGTGAGAATAGTTTGTCTGTCACATGTGTAACTGTTTCACATTTTTGGGAGGATGTTTATCTTGGATGGGTGTTTATGGATTGGTGTTTATATTTTAAATGTGCTGCCGCTGTTTTAGCAAAAACTAAATTGTACCTACTAGCCTAACATCAATGTTTGTAAATATATTAAAGTTGTATAACATTTGATAGATTCTCTTTAGGTCTTGTATGAGTTAATTTAAAGAAAAGTAATTTTTAGTATATTTTAATTACCAAGAATAAAAAATTGCATAAATTACACACTGACTTTTTTGTTTGTTTTGCTTTTGTTTTCTGTAAGAAGCTTTGAGTGATGCCTGCTTGTCACGCTAAATATTATATTATGGTGCTTTAGGAATTAATTTCATCTGAAAATATGCACCATTTTATCCCTTCACAAGTTAATTTTGTACAACAGTTTGACCTTTTACATTATTAATGCTAGATGCCATCTGTTCTAGATTGTCGTCCAAATTATCTATAACAAATTCTGCTTTAAACGTATTGCATTGCCAATGCACTAACTTTTATAATTAGGTTTGTCTAAATTGACACAATTACACAAAAAAATTTATTTTCCACTCTACCCAGACTTTTGCAGCCCTTATTTAAAGGGACACTATAGTCAACTGAACAACTACAGCTTAATGTAGTTGTTCTGGTGAGTACAATAGCTCCCTTCAGGCATTTTCATGTAAACACTGCCTTTTCAGAGAAAAGTCAGTGTTTACATTGCCCCTAGGGACACCTCCAAGTGGCCACCCCTCAGATGGCCACTGGAGGGGCTTCCTGGCTCAGGGCTGCACAGTAAGCAGCCCTGCCATTCAGCATCCCCATGCTCTGCATGGAGACGCTAAATTTTCCTCATAGAGATGCAGCCCCTGTGCTGATTTTAGCCAATCCAATGCTTTCCCTAAGCATTGGATTGGCTAAGAATTGGCCATTTTGAGGTCACAAAAAGGGGCCGAGCCAGCGCCGGCAGACTCAAGTGACACTAGAAATAAGGTGAGTTTTAAACTTTTTATAGGGGGCTAAAGGGGGGAAAGCCACCTAAATTGTGGGTTTAGCATTATAGGATCAGGAATACATTTGTGTTCCTGACCCTATAGTGATCATTTAACCATACACCCCATTTGTATTCTTAACATGAACCTGCCAACCAAAACACAAAATAAAAATGATACAATTTATTAGAAGTTGGATGGCTTTGTGAACAGGTGAAAAATATATTTTGTAAGACTCTATTTTAAGTAAGCCACAAGTGTGCAATTTAAAAAGACTTAAATCACAACTTGATAACATACAGTTTGTACAGCCACTACACTTTTAACAAGGTATGCTGAGAAAATCACAGAGAATAAGCTAAAAGTCAAGTTGACTGTACGAATGGGTGAACTTTAAATTGTCATATTGTAGAAACAGACCAAATCCCCTATCATGATAAACATCAACAGTTTGAATGAGAAACATGTATGTATTGGATCTTTCTACAAAAAATGTCAATTTAGGTAAAATATTATATGCAATCAATCCTTGTTGCTGGGAGACCATTCCCACTATCACAAATAGTTGACATTCATTATTCATATGAAACTAATGTTTAATTTTGTTGTTAATATAAACGATTTGTTAATTTTCAGGTTCTCGTGATTTTCAGGTGCTCGTGATTTTCATCAAACGACAAATAAATTATTATATAATCACACATCATAACTGAGAACATCTGCACTTCTGAAATAATTTAATCCACAAATTAATGTATTTATTGTTCATCGTTAACAGATTTTTAAGCACAGATGAATCAAGACACTACTTTAAGATCACTAAAATTATACTTTTTGACATCACTTATAATAGTCAATTTATGTTTCATATTAATTTGCTGCTGTAATTGCTGACATGCACATTCTCTTTGTTTCTTTGTACCTGCTTTCTGGACCAAATTTCTTTACACCATGTTTATTCCCTCACTTTTTTATTTATTCAATGCCCAATTTACATTTGTGACATTTCTCTTTTATATGGTAGTGTTAGTGTATTTTCTTCCTGCAAACAGACACTGGGCAGGCCATTTTAAAATAAACTGGCTCATGATCCATGCTCCCTTACAAAAGACTGTTCATTTTATCATTTCACTATCTTAGAACTTTCAATTCCTCAAGTATCTTGTTTACTTCCACCCACTCGTTAATAGATCTGCCCACTCGTTAATAGATTATCTGTAAAGAGGTTCCCTCTTCAAACATTGTGCAGAGACAATGCTTACTGAAGTAGTTAATGATCTGATTGAGATCTTACAGCTTCTATTCCTCCTAGACCTGTCTGTAGCATTTGATTTAACCCCTTAAGGACCAAACTTCTGGAATAAAAGGGAATCATGACATGTCACACATGTCATGTGTCCTTAAGGGGTTAAATAACAGATCTCTCCCTTTTTGTTCAAATTCTTACATTTCTCTCTCTCTCTGTGACATTTTCTCAGGGTTTGAACCCTAAAATTATAACTCATCATTACAGGGTTTCATTTTCTCTTTGCTACTTTTTATTTTCATCCAAGATTTTTTATATTATGTTTACTTATTTCAATGCTTAACAAATATATATTTCGGAGGTGTGAACTCTTTATCAATTAAATGCATAAATCCTCACCTCTTCATCCTGCATCTGGGCACCTCCATCTTAACTTATTGCCAATGATTGATTTAAGCTCTGTCCCTTGCGTTCAGCAAAGTGAGAGGAAAAACGTAGTAGAGGAGAAATTAAACATGTTTCTGTTTCATTTATAATGTCTGCACAGTCTTTGCCTCAACTGGATTGAAATATGATGTCATTTATTAATTTATTTAATATAAATTTATAAGAAAATCAAGTGTCTGATGAAAAAGGTTGTAATGATTAATTCTGTTTTTTTTTTTTTCAATTATGTACACTATGGATAAATTTCAGTACCTATTAAAGGGACAATTTAGCTAATTGAAGTGGTATAGATGCAATGTCCTTGCCCCCTTAACCCTACAATGGTAATTATTGCAGTTTCTGACAAATTGCAATATTTACTTTGCTGGATATAGACTCCTCTAGTGGTATTCGATCAGACCGCTACTTGGGGCACCTCCTGGTGGTTAGGTAATTTTTTTTTTTGCCGAACTGATGCTGGACATTCTCGTGCTCTGCATGAATAATCCTTTAATATGGGGAATCGTATAGTATCCCTTTAATGCTCATATTTGTGTCTATTTATAGTTGTCAACTGACTTGTGAAAATATCTTCAAATTATCTATTCAGTCATTACAATTTACTAGGTTGTAAATAGGAGCCTCAAAGTCTTTTTGGCTTTACCTGAACAAACCCATTCTTTTGAAATGAATTATGTGTATGTTTCTTGGGCTCTATGTAAATTATAACCAAAGTGCATATTTTCTTTTAACCTGGTACTTTAACTCTTACGTTTAAAAAAAAATATGTTTTATGATCTCCATCTAGATGTTCCTCCTTTTTTCTTAATCTTAACATATATAATTGAATTCTTACTATTAACTACACACACACTGTTCCTTTCTTTATAAACAATTCTACAATTACTCAAAGATTACAAGTCTGTTTTGTTTCTGCTGTAACCTTTGTTTCTTCCTTTCTGTTCCTTGCTAAAACTAGCTGCCATAACACACAGTATACTTTTCTCATAGGCACTCTTTTATTACACAGGACAGATCAATACTCTAATTTATCTTTTTAGCATTACCCATCTTGGCTACTGAAACATCCTTGTCTTTATTATCTCAACTTTAATACACTTGATACGACCAGATCATATTCATTTTCCTTAGTTATGGCTCATACAGTACCTGCATTGTCAGATTGTCATTATGCTGGTGGCAAATATCTTTCAGGAATAAATCCTTTAGCTGACATATAATGCATGATTGCACCCATACTTTAGAATGTTCTTTCCTGCTCCAAGAGACTCTTTCTCGAGCACCAAATTAATCTTCTATAAAAAATTAGCCTCTTTGTTGAAACTTACAAGTTTTCAAGATAAACTGCTCCCTGTTATGAAAATAAAAAGTCAAATTCCAGTACATCATCTTTTACAAAATCTCACAAATTTACTGCATATTCTACTTGATTTTAAAATGGTATAAAATACTACAAACTTTTAAACACATACTCTACTTTAAACATACCATAAGTACTTAGAGGGACACTATAGACACCCAGTTCACTTAACCCTGAGCAGGTCATTTTTGCATTTTTTACGAAACTGCTAGGGTTAACTACACTTCTAGATGCTGTCTTCCAGACAGCCAACAAAGAGATTTCCAGGCTGCTAGGTGACTTTTGGTTGTCTAACTGATGCTGGACATGCTGACGCTATGCATGAGGACATCCAGCATGCAAAATGCTTTCCTATGGGGAATTCCTAATGCTGACGCATTCGCCGACGCATTCGCATTAGTTCTCTGCCGCCGGCTGACAACAGCAGGGGAGGAGCGAAGGCGATCCCAAGCCAGCACTGAAGGACATCAATGTTGGACCAGGATAAGTGACTAGTGATGTACCGAACTGTCCGCCGGCGAACAGTTCCCGGCGAAATTAGCGTGTTCGCGTTCGCCACGGCGGGCGGACCCATGCGCAGTTCGATCCGCCCCCTATTCGTCATCATTGGGCAAACTTTGACCCTGTGCCTCTCGGTCAGCAGACACATTCCAGCCAATCAGCAGCACTCCCTCCCTTCCACACCCTCCAACCTCCCTCCCAGCATCCATTTTCGATTCATTCGGAAGATGCATGCTTAGTGAGAGGAGGGAAAGTTTAGCTGCTGCTGATTACATAGGGAAATTGATAGCTAGGTGAGGGTATTCAGTGTCCACTACAATCCTGAAGGACTCATCTGATCTCTGCTGTAAGGACAGCACCCCAAAAAGCCCTTTTTAGGGCTAGAACATCAGGCTGCTTTTTTTTCTTTTTTTTCCTGTGTAATGTAATTGCAGGTGCCTGCCTGCCAGCTTCTGTGTGAGGTTCACATTGGATACTGTGCCTACTTGTCTAGTGCCACCACTCATATCTGTTTTAACAATTGGTTAAGCTTTAGATTTAAAATAAATATTTTTTTTCACTGTAATAGAAGAGCAGTTGCCTGCCTGCCAGCTTCTGTGTGAGGTTCACATTGGATACTGTGCCCACTTGCCCAGTGCCACCACTCATATCTGTTTTAACAATTGGTTAAGCTTTAGATTTAAAATAAATATTTTTTTTCACTGTAATAGAAGAGCAGTTGCCTGCCTGCCAGCTTCTGTGTGAGGTTCACATTGGATACTGTGCCCACTTGCCCAGTGCCACCACTCATATCTGTTTTAACAATTGGTTAAGCTTTAGATTTAAAATAAATATTTTTTTTTCACTGTAATAAAAGAGCAGTTGCCTGCCTGCCAGCTTCTGTGTCAGGTTGGATGCCTTGCCCATTTGCACAGTCAGTGCCACCACTCATATCTGTTTTAACAAAAGCTTAAGCTTTAGATTTTAAAGAAATCATTTTTTTTCACTGTAATAGAAGATCAGTTAGTTGTCTGCAAGCATCTGGGTGTCAGGCCTACTTAAGCGTGTGCTCTGCAGACCTGTGCCAGCGTGCTTTGACAGTTGCCACTCATATCTGGTGTCTCTATAGCGTGCTTTTACAACCAAAATTTTGTTTCCACTGTAATAGAAGAGCAGTTGCCTGCCTGCCAGCTTCTGTGTGAGGTTCACATTGGATACTGTGCCCACTTGCCCAGTGCCACCACTCATATCTGTTTTAACAATAGCCTTAGCTTTAGATTTTAAAGAAATCATTTTTTTTCACTGTAATAGAAGATCAGTTAGTTGTCTGCAAGCATCTGGGTGTCAGGCCTACTTCAGCGTGTGCTCTGCAGACCTGTGCCAGCGTGCTTTGACAGTTGCCAATCATATCTGGTGTCTCTTTTGCGTGCTTTTACAAAGAAAAAAGGTTTCCAGTGTAAGCTAATAGCAGACAGTCAGTGTCCTTCAAGCGGCTCTGTCAGGCCTTACTTCAGCGTGTGCTCTGCAGACCTGTGCCAGCATGCTTTGACAGTTGCCACTCATATCTTGTGTCTCTATAGCGTGCTTTTACAACCAAAATTTTGTTTCCACTGTAATAGAAGAGCAGTTGCCTGCCTGCCAGCTTCTGTGTGAGGTTCACATTGGATACTGTGCCTACTTGCCCAGTGCCACCACTCATATCTGTTTTAACAATTGGTTAAGCTTTACATTTAAAATAAATATTTTTTTTCACTGTAATAGAAGAGCAGTTAGTTGTCTGCAAGCGTCTGGGTGTCAGGCCTACTTCAGCGTGTGCTCTGCAGACCTGTGCCAGCGTGCTTTGACATTTGCCACTCATATCTTGTGTCTCTATAGTGTGCTTTTACAACCAAAATTTTGTTTCCACTGTAATAGAAGAGCAGTTGCCTGCCTGCCAGCTTCTGTGTGAGGTTCACATTGGATACTGTGCCTACTTGCCCAGTGCCACCACTCATATCTGTTTTAACAATTGGTTAAGCTTTACATTTAAAATAAATATTTTTTTTTCACTGTAATAGAAGAGCAGTTGCCTGCCTGCCAGCTTCTGTGTCAGGTTGGATGCCTTGCCCATTTGCACAGTCAGTGCCACCACTCATATCGGTTTTAACAATAGCTTAAGCTTTAGATTTTAAAGAAATCATTTTTTTTCACTGTAATAGAAGATCAGTTAGTTGTCTGCAAGCGTCTGGGTGTCAGGCCTACTTCAGCATGTGCTCTGTAGACCTGTTCCAGCGTGCTTTGACAGTTGCCAATCATATTTGGTGTCTCTATAGCGTGCTTTTAAAACCAAAATTTGTTTTTCACTGTTATAGATTGAATAGCAGTTACTTGTCTTCAAGCGGGTGTCTCAGGCCTACAGTGTGTGCTCTGCAGAACTGTTCCAGTGCACATTGCCAATCATATCTGGTGTCTCTATAGCGTGCTTTTAAAACCAAAATTTGTTTTTCACTGTTATAGATTGAATAGCAGTTACTTGTCTTCAAGCGGGTGTCTCAGGCCTACAGTGTGTGCTCTGCAGAACTGTTCCAGTGCACATTGCTAATCATATCTGGTGTCTCTATAGCGTGCTTTTAAAACCAAAATTTGGTTTTCACTGTTATAGATTGAATAGCAGTTACTTGTCTTCAAGCGGCTCTGTCAGTCCTTCCTTCAGCGTGTGCTCTGCAGAACTGTTCCAGTGCACATTGCCAATCATATCTGGTCTCACAGTAGCTTGCACGCATAGTACCACTAATCCCCCAAAAAATGACAGGCAGAGGCAGGCCACCCCGCAGGGGCCGTCGTGGTCGTGGTGCTGTGATTCCCTTTTGCCCTAGAATAATGCCCAGTTTTCAGAAGCCACGTACCCTGAACTTGAAAAGTTCTGAGGACTTAGTTGACTGGCTAACACAGGACACCCAATCTTGTACAGCCTCCGCTCGGAACCTTGACGCACCATCCTCCTCTAGCTTAGCTTCAGGCACCTCTCAAGATAGCACTCACCCGCCTGCCGCCACCACCAAAACTAGCACCACAGCCGCTTTACTTGGTATGTCAGAGGAGTTATTCACACACCCGTTTGAAGAAATGAGTGATGCGCAACCATTATTGCTAGAGGATGTAGATAACAGGGATATGTCTCAGGCAGGCAGCATTAAACACATTGAGGTACGGTGTGATGATGATGATGTTGTACCCGCTGCTGCTTCCTTTTCTGAGTTGTCAGATACAAGCGAAGCGGTTGATGATGACGATGCGTCCATGGATGTCATGTGGGTGCCCGCTCGGCAAGAAGAAGAACAGGGCGAAAGTTCAGATGGGGAGACAGAGAGGAGGAGGAGACGAGTTGGAAGCAGGGGGGGGTCGTCGCAAGGAGCTAGTGGCACAGTCAGACAGCATGCATCGGCACCCGGGGTCAGCCCGACAGCACGCCAATCAACGCATGCTGTGTCCACCACCAGAATGCCGTCATTGCAGAGCTCAGCAGTGTGGCATTTATTTTGTGTGTCTGCCTCTGACAACAGCGATGCCATTTGCAACCTGTGCCAAAGGAAACTGAGTCGTGGGAGGTCCAACACCCACCTATGTACAACTGCTTTGCGTAGGCACATGATCTCACATCACAAACGCCTATGGGATCAACACATGAGTACAAGCAGCACGCCTACTCTAAGCCGCCATCCTCCTCCTGGTCCAGCATCTTCAGCCACGTCAACCACTGCTGTCCTTCTTGCCCCCTCTCAACCATCCGCCACTTCGTCTCCTGCCTTGAGCAGTTCCCGCTCATCTGCCCACAGTCATGTGTCTGTCAAGGACATGTTTGAGCGTAAGAAGCCAATGTCACCAAGTCACCCCCTTGCCCAGCGTCTGACAGCTGGCTTGTCCGAACTATTAGCCCGCCAGCTTTTACCATACAATCTGGTTGAGTCTGAGGCATTCAAAAAAGTTGTAGCTATTGGGACACCGCAGTGGAAGGTACCCGGCCGGAATTTCTTTTCACAAAAGGCAATCCCCAACTTGTACTCGATTGTGCAAAAGGAAGTCATGGCATGTCTGGCACACAGTGTTGGGGCAAGGGTCCATCTGACCACTGATACCTGGTCTGCAAAGCATGGTCAGGGCAGGTATATCACCTACACTGCGCATTGGGTAAACCTGCTGATGGCTGACAAGCAAGGAATGCGTGGCATTGCAGAGGAGTTGGTGACACCGCCACGAATTGCAGGCAGTCCTGCTGCCACCTCCTCTACTCCTCCTACTCCATCCTCTCCCATAACCTCCTCGGCTGAGTCCTCTTGTGCCGCTGCTTCTTGCTCCACATCAACGGCACCCCCCCAGCTCCCCAGGTACTATTCCACATCCCGGATACGGCAGTGTCACGCCGTCTTGGGTTTGACTTGCTTGAAAGCAGAGAGTCACACCGGACAAGCACTCCTGTCCGCCCTGAACGCACAGGTGGAAAAGTGGCTGACTCCGCAGCAACTGGATATCGGCAAAGTGGTGTGTAACAACGGAAAAAATTTGATAGCGGCATTGAAGTTGGGCAAGTTGACACATGTGCCGTGCATGGCACATGTGTGTAATCTGATCGTACAACGCTTTGTGCATAAGTACACAGGCTTACAGGACGTCCTGAAGCAGGCCAGGAAGGTGTGTGGCCATTTCAGGCGTTCCTACACGGCCATGGCTCACTTTGCCGATATCGAGCGGCGAAACAACATGCCAGTGAGGCGCTTGATTTGCGACAGCCCTACACGTTGGAATTCAACACTCCTAATGTTCGACTGCCTGCTCCAACAAGAAAAAGCTGTTAATGAATATTTGTATGACCGGGGTGCTAGGACAGCCACTGGGGAGCTGGGAATTTTTTTGCCACGTTACTGGACGCTCATGCGCAATGCCTGTAGGCTCATGCGTCCTTTTGAGGAGGTGACAAACCTAGTCAGTCGCAGTTGTGTGTGTGCGTGTGTATGGCTGTCTGCCTGTGTGTGTGTGTGTGACAGGGTGAAGATTTCTTGCACATGGGTGTGACAGGGTGAAGATTTCTTGCACAGGGCGCCCAAAGGCCTAAGGCTGGCCCTGCGCATGGGTCAGTGGCTCTGCACCAGACTTCCCTCCAATTGATCAAAGTTAAAGGATTTCAAGTGGACTGATTACAATTACAGGGCCTCTAAAGAGTCCTGTATTGTTATTTGTCGTCACTACCTTCCCGCGTCGGGAGTGGGTCATTTGCGCCCCTGCTGCCTTCCTTGCATGTGGTAGCTGTTTGTCAGGGATTTGTCAATCCATATCTGCCAAGTGACCCTATGTAGGGGGAACAGTCCCTATTCTGCTCTGTGTCAGTGTGTATCAGGGGTTTTGAGGACAGGTGTCAATCCATATCTGCCAAGTGACCCTATGTAGGGGGAACAGTCCCTATTCTGCTCTGTGTCAGTGTGTATCATGGTCTCTGTGGACGGTGAACAGTCTCTATTCTGCTCTGTGTCAGTGTGTATCATGGTCTCTGTGGACAGGGAACAGTCTCTATTCTGCTCTGTGTCAGTGTGTATCAGGGGTTTTGAGGACAGGTGTCAATCCATATCTGCCAAGTGACCCTATGTAGGGGGAACAGTCCCTATTCTGCTCTGTGTCAGTGTGTATCAGGGGTTTTGAGGACAGGTGTCAATCCATATCTGCCAAGTGACCCTATGTAGGGGGAACAGTCCCTATTCTGCTCTGTGTCAGTGTGTATCAGGGGCTTTGAGGACAGGTGTCAATCCATATCTGCCAAGTGACCCTATGTATATCTGCTGTCAGTACACAGGAAAAGTTTAAATATTTCTTGTTCTACGTTCTCTGCAACTCCACGCACCGACTCATCCAATACGTGAAGATCTGGGGTTTCTCTGACTCTCCTCAGTAGTGTATCAAACAGAGTCTGCACTGTGGTAACACGGACATCTTCAGGACATAACTCAACTATTTGCAGATAGGCAGTCTGCAGCTTCTCTTTTTCACCTGTTCTCTTCTTTCTCTTATGCGTATTCTTGTCTATATGCAGGTGGTCTCTTGCCTTTCTTTTAACCAATTCGTTCCTTCCATATGGTTTCAAAAGATCTCTGGCATCATTACTTTCAACGCAAATAACGTCATCATAGTTAGTCTCCTCATTATTCACCGGGAAGAGAGTGTTTGCACTGACTACCCACAGCATGCTCTTGCCATTGCCTACTCCACCTTCAACGACAGGGTGCAAGTCCCAAGGAGAAGGATCATTCACTTTATTATCTGTCTTTATTTCACAAGTAGTGCCTGGAACATCCTCATGGGTCACAAGATGTAAATCTGGACTAATGTCAACCCCAGGGTCTGGAAAATCATCAATTTGAAATTTTTCGAATAATCCCAGTGGGCAGCCACATTCTTCCTCCTCTGATGTTAATAAAGTTTGCAGAGATTCACTATGGGGTGGTGTCAAGCATTTTGGAGAACAATTAAGCATCTCCATCCCAATACGTTTCAGATGTCCTATCAGCTCTTCCACCCTATGCGATACTATGGGCAGGCTACCCGTGACGTCATTACTCACGGCCCTATTTCACGCGGACACTCTGTGTCAGTGTGTATCATGGTGTCTGTGGACAGGGAACAGTCTCTATTCTGCTCTGTGTCAGTGTGTATCATGGTCTCTGTGGACGGTGAACAGTCTCTATTCTGCTCTGTGTTGGTGTGTATCATGGTCTCTGTGGACGGTGAACAGTCTCTATTCTGCTCTGTGTCAGTGTGTATCAGGGGTTTTGAGGACAGGTGTCAATCCATATCTGCCAAGTGACCCTATGTAGGGGGAACAGTCTCTATTCTGCTCTGTGTCAGTGTGTATCAGGGATCATTAGGATAGGTGTCAATCCATATCTGCCAAGTGACCCTATGTAGGGGGAACAGTCCCTATTCTGCTCTGTGTCAGTGTGTATCAGGGGTTTTGAGGACAGGTGTCAATCCATATCTGCCAAGTGACAAGTGACCCTATGTAGGGGGAACAGTCTCTATTCTGCTCTGTGTCAGTGTGTATCAGGGGTTTTGAGGACAGGTGTCAATCCATATCTGCCAAGTGACCCTATGTAGGGGGAACAGTCTCTATTCTGCTCTGTGTCAGTGTGTATCAGGGGTTTTAAGGACAGGTGTCAATCCATATCTGCCAAGTGACCCTATGTAGGGGGAACAGTCTCTATTCTGCTCTGTGTCAGTGTGTATCAGGGGTTTTGAGGACAGGTGTCAATCCATATCTGCCAAGTGACCCTATGTAGGGGGAACAGTCCCTATTCTGCTCTGTGTCAGTGTGTATCAGGGGTTTTGAGGACAGGTGTCAATCCATATCTGCCAAGTGACCCTATGTAGGGGGAACAGTCTCTATTCTGCTCTGTGTCAGTGTGTATCAGGGGTTTTGAGGACAGGTGTCAATCCATATCTGCCAAGTGACCCTATGTAGGGGGAACAGTCTCTATTCTGCTCTGTGTCAGTGTGTATCAGGGGTTTTGAGGACAGGTGTCAATCCATATCTGCCAAGTGACCCTATGTAGGGGGAACAGTCTCTATTCTGCTCTGTGTCAGTGTGTATCAGGGATCATTAGGATAGGTGTCAATCCATATCTGCCAAGTGACCCTATGTAGGGGGAACAGTCCCTATTCTGCTCTGTGTCAGTGTGTATCAGGGGTTTTGAGGACAGGTGTCAATCCATATCTGCCAAGTGACCCTATGTAGGGGGAACAGTCTCTATTCTGCTCTGTGTCAGTGTGTATCAGGGCTGGGCTTTGAGGACAGGTGTCAATGTTAGGTGATTTCTGCCCTTTATGGATTAAAAGCAGACTCTGCATCAACTGTGCAATTTTCCATGGGAGTTTTGCCATGGATCCCCCTCTGGCATGCCACAGTCCAGGTGTTAGTCCCCTTGAAACAACTTTTCCATCACTATTGTGGCCAGAAAGAGTCCCTGTTGTTTTTAAAATTCGCCTGCCCTTTGAAGTCAATGGCGGTTCGCGCGGTTCGCCTGTTCGCGAACATTTGCGGAAGTTCGCGTTCGCCGTTCGCGAACCGAAAATTTCGGGTTCGCGACAACACTATAAGTGACAGAAGAGGTTTTTAACGGAGGGGGAAGCTAAATGCCAAGAAAACAAGTTTGTAGCGGTGCCTTAGTCCTAGCAGGGACTTTTCTCCGCTGGATCACCAAGAGTAGAATCACGAACAAGAAAAATGCCAAGGAAATAGCCCACCTCCTCCCCAGCAACTGGACGACACACTGTTCTGGGAGTACAAATTATTTTATTTTGGCCACACACGGCTTTTATGCACATACCCTACATGGGGTCTCCCATACAATAATAGAGAGCTTTTCTTCCCAGCATGAAGAAATTTAATTCTAATAAACGTAATTATTATAATAAACTAATAAATTCTAATAAACGTAATTATCTCTCAGGTAGAGAAAACTATACAATGTTTTAAAACACCCTGAAAATACATTTTAGTAACTTCAGAACCCCACAAAAGTCATATCACTGCTTGTATCTGAGCGCACACTTTGCCAAAATATCACTCAGATCCCTTTGTTGGTTCGGGAACGTCATTAAAATTAAGTTTTGAGGTGATGCCCCAAAGCAGTTCTAAAGAAAACCGGTCATCTTTTGGGGGTTCTCGCATGAAAATTGAGTAATCCATTCCCTGGCTGTTAGGGTACGAATGCTCCCCCTGTTCGGTAGTTCATGCCTCCCGAACACCATTCTCCTGTTTGGGAAGTTGGATGGGCAGTGGTGCTAGTTTTCCCGAGTTTTCGCGGGGTCGCGTATCCAAAAACAGTTCCACACTGTTGTTGACCATGTACCGCTGCCCGCTTTCGGGAGACAAAATGGGCATCAATTGTTTGGACAAGTGTGCTCAGTTTTTACGAACGGCGGCAACACAGGGAAAACACTCAAACTAATAATTAATTTGTGATTAATAGCCGGGGTGGTCGGTGATTAAAATGTGAGAATAAGGGGCCACACAGGGTGGGGGTTTGGTAAACAAACGGTGGTGAAAAGACAAAAGGGAAAAAAAGTATATTTGGGTTTTCCATTCCGCTACAAAGTTTTATAAAATGAACACTGACAAAATATGGCACAAAACCTGATCTTATCCTTTCATGGAAGAGGGAGGGAATTCAGCAAACTCTCTCTATTCATCTTGGTCCACTGCCAATAATAGCCTTGATTTAATATTGTTGCTTACATTTTCATAATGATTTATTATTTTTTGATAAACTTTTAAAATATTTTTTTCAACATATTAAAACATCAAATATCTATACAGCACAATTAAAAATATATGTATCTATATGTAAAAAAAAATCAAAACATTACAAAATGAAAATATTTTTCATAATATTAAATCATTTCAAAAGTATATCCAAAAATATTAAATAATTTGAAAATCTTATCCAACAATATGAAATTGAGGCCAAAGTGCCAGTGCTATAATGGTCTCCTCAACTTTCGGCAGGCTATATAATGGCTTTCTCAAGAGCTTAACCCCTTCCCGACCGCGGACGTATCAGGTACGTCTGGCAGAAAACAGTCCATAATGACCTTGGACGTACCTGGTACGTCTGCACCTATTTTGAGCTCTGGAAGCTCTGATAGTATAGCAGTGATGTACTGCATGTGATGAGTGCCTTGAGGGGTCCTGGCACTCCGTGCATATAAAATAATATATATAAAAAAATAAATATAAAATAAAGAAAATGATCAATATTAACTCCCCCCCCCCCCTTTTTTTTCGAAAGGCAGTGAATCATGGGGCTTCTGGGGGCGTCCCTAGCATGCCGCATCATAAGGGGCAGGCTGGAGTCATACAATCACAGCTTGCCCCATTAGCAATTTCATCCCAAGTGTGTTCCCCATTTCTCTGATTAGTGTGGATCTGCCTCCCTCTCTTCACTTGTGTTTTAGTGTGAGAGAGAGAGAGAGATCTGTGGTTTAGCTAGAGAGATTTAGGTATTTATAGGTAGGGATTTGTAAAATCTTGAGACCCAAAGGCTCTTTTCAGAGCCATTAACCCCTGTCTTGCCAGTGATCACTATAATCACTGGCTCTTGCACAGCAGATCTTTTCTGCTGTTTGTGCCTTTTTTTTAGGGGTTCATTTTTTTGTGATCTTTTTTGAGACCCAAAAGCTCTTTTCAGAACGATTAACCCCTGCCCTGCCAGTGATCACTATACAGATCACAGGCTCTTGCACAGCATCACTTATTTTGCTGTCTGTTCATTTTTTCAGGGGTTATTTTTTTTTTTTTTTGTGACAGGTCACTAAGTAAAGCAATTGTGATCATGGCACACGGGTCACGGAAGACAACCCGCGCTGAGCAGTCATATGCCACCCTTGCGCTAGAGTCTGACGCGTCTATGTCAGACTCTGACCCTGATTTTGACCCTGCCAGGTGCTCAGCTACATCATCACTCGATACAGTGTCTACTGCTAGTGATGTATCTGGTGATGTTGTATCTGTGCCTGCTAGTCCCCCTGCCAGAAGGAGACGTGCTGCTCCAGCTGGCAGAACTGCTGAGGAGTGGGTAGTGCCTCATAACCAGAGGCCAGACATCCCATCCTTTACTGCAAATCCTGGCATTAATTTGGATGTCACAGGATTTAGCCCTCAGCAGTTTATGGAGGTGTTTCTGGGCGATGATGTATTGGGGAACATTGTCGCCCAAACTAATTTATATGCCCATCAATTCCGAGCTAAAAAACCGGACTCTTTTTTGGCAAAGCAGCAATGGGCCCCCATCGATGTGCCAGAATTTAAAAGATTCTGGGCATTGACTATGCTGATGGGCATCATAAAGAAGCCCTCCATCCGCTCCTACTGGAGCAGTAGCCCCATCTGCTCTAGCCCCATTTACTCCCAATGTATGTCGAGGAAGAGGTATGAAATGATTCTGCATTTCATGCACTTCAGCGACAACAGCCTGTGTCCCCCTAGGGAGCATCCCCAGTTTGACAGGCTGTATAAAATCCGCCCCCTGATTACCCACTTTGCTGCCAGGTTTGCAGAGGCTTATACACCTGGAAGGAATATATGCGTGGATGAATCCCTGATGAAGTATAAGGGAAGGCTGGGATTCAAGCAGTATGTTCCTTCCAAGCGCTCTAGGTATGGTGTAAAGATGTATAAGCTCTGTGATAGCGAGACTGGGTATACTCAAGCCTTCCGGGTGTACGAGGGAAAGGATAGCCACCTTGACCCTCCAGGTTGCCCAGAACATATGGGAACCAGTGGCAAGATTGTCTGGGACCTGATATTCCCCCTGATGAACAAAGGGTACCACTTGTATACTGACAATTTTTATACAAGTGTCCCTTTGTTCAAGCTACTGTACTGTTTTGATACAGTAGCTTGCGGCACAATTAAAAAGAACAGCACAGGTTTCCCAGGACAACTTGCACGCACCCGGCTACGGAGGGGGGAGACCTCAGCTCTGCGCCAAGAGGAGCTGTTGGCAGTTAAGTACAGAGACAAGAAGGATGTGTACCTTCTTACCACCATCCACACTGAGGGGACTGTGGAGGTCCCTGTACGTGGCAGAGCTGAGAGAACGAGGAAGCCAGTGTGCATCAAGGCCTATAACCGTCATATGGGTGGGGTTGATCTGGCAGATCAGCTGCTGCAGCCCTACCTAGTTATACGAAAGACAAGGGCCTGGTACAAAAAGGTTGCAATCTACCTAATGCAGATTGCAACCCACAACGCTTTCTTGTTGTTCAAAAAAGCAAACCCCGGGACGCAACTGAGATTTTTACAGTTTCAGCTCCAGATCATTTCGGGGATTTTGTACCGTGATGCACCTGCTCCCCGGGCGGTGATGGGAGAGAGCAGAGTTGGGGCTACACATTTTATTTTTAAAATCCCCCCTACTGCGGCAAAACAGAGTCCCCAAAAAAGATGCAGGGTCTGTTCTAAGAGGGGGCAGAGAAAAGACAGTGTATATTACTGTCCTGATTGCCCTGGGCAGCCTGGACTCTGCATTGGAGACTGTTTCAAACGATACCACACGCTGGCCCATTTTTAATTTATTTTTTGCCGTTCAGTTATTTTTTTTTGGTGTCTTTTTCTTTGGGGGGGGTTGTTACATTTACCCCGTGCATGGGGGGCATGGGTGTCCTTAGGAGGCCTCGCAGAAAACAACCCTGTAAGGGGTCCGCGGGCGGCTAGTAGGGGAGGCTGCTCGCAACTCGCAGCACTCACCCTCAGTCCATCGCCGCCCGCGGTCTCCCCTCCTCCTACCTGTCGGCGAGCGGCGTCTCCTCTCCGCCGCTCGCATCCGTCACGCCTCCCAGCGGCAGCATGTATAACGCTGCACGCTGAAAGGTCATTGATTTATGCAAACGCCGGGGTCACGTGAGTGACCCGGCGTTAAAGCAACAGTACCACAATCACAGTGGGAGGCTTAGATATCTCCCACATGTGATTGTTAATTCTGATTGGAAGTTATCCAATCAGAATTTAACCTAGGGTATTTATACTCACCTTTCCTGTTCCTCCCTGCCCTGTTGTGGTCTTTGCTGTATAGTATTGATTCTGAACTTGTGATTTGTGGTTACGTACTCTCTGGCTTGTTAAGCTGACTTTGTGACTTTCTCCTACCCTTTGACCTCGGCTTGTTTCTCGTTATTCTGTTTTCTGGTTCCCCTGACTATTCTGTGTGTGCTTAGCCCGGCCACTCTAAGGTCCGGTACGGCACCTTTTCTGTGTGTGTGTGTGTGTGTCTGTTAGCGTGTTAGGTTCCCGGAATCGTGATAAACCCGGGGTGTGTTCCACAGTCAAAAAGCGGTGTGCGTGTCTACGTTTCAAGTATGTACCCTTTTGTGGCGATATATAAAACTGGGGTATGTGTTAAGCCCCAAGCTAAAGATAGGCCTATCAGAAGACATACTCTCAATTTCAACTCAAATGGCAAGTCATTCAATTGTTACCGTACCTTCCCCAAATCCTGGCAGACCTATGCATGGGGGGGGGCATGGGTGTCCTTAGGAGGCCTCGCAGAAAACAACCCGGGGTGTGTTCTTGCAATAACCAACAGCGGGCTCTCCTAAATCACAGTCACATAGCGGTGTGCGTGTGTAAAATTGAGGATTGAACAGTTACCTCCACACACGTTCTTCAACTTGTTTTATCTTTTTTCTGGCTAAAAAAAAGTTGCATCAAAGCACTCCACATGCATGCAATACCTCGGGGTGTCTACGTTTCAAGTATGTACCCTTTTGTGGCGATATATAAAACTGGGGTATGTGATAAGCCCCAAGCTAAAGATAGGCCTATCAGAAGACATACTCTCAATTTCAACTCAAATGGCAAGTCATTCAATTGTTACCGTACCTTCCCCAAATCCTGGCAGACCTATGCATGGGGGGGGCATGGGTGTCCTTAGGAGGCCTCGCAGAAAACAACCCGGGGTGTGTTCTTGCAATAACCAACAGCGGGCTCTCCTAAATCACAGTCACATAGCGGTGTGCGTGTGTAAAATTGAGGATTGAACAGTTACCTCCACACACGTTCTTCAACTTGTTTTATCTTTTTTCTGGCTAAAAAAAAGTTGCATCAAAGCACTCCACATGCATGCAATACCTCGGGGTGTCTACGTTTCAAGTATGTACCCTTTTGTGGCGATATATAAAACTGGGGTATGTGATAAGCCCCAAGCTAAAGATAGGCCTATCAGAAGACATACTCTCAATTTCAACTCAAATGGCAAGTCATTCAATTGTTACCGTACCTTCCCCAAATCCTGGCAGACCTATGCATGGGGGGGGGCATGGGTGTCCTTAGGAGGCCTCGCAGAAAACAACCCGGGGTGTGTTCTTGCAATAACCAACAGCGGGCTCTCCTAAATCACAGTCACATAGCGGTGTGCGTGTGTAAAATTGAGGATTGAACAGTTACCTCCACACACGTTCTTCAACTACTGTGGGGTGTAAACTTTTCAAATATATGCACGCTCATGGCAAGAAAATACATTGGGATATCTGATAAGGCCCTCAAAACAAGATAGGCAAACAAGATATATAAAATTTGAAAAACGCATATCAGACATTTTGCTTTGCACCCCCCCAGTGAACCCGACAAACGTATGCATGAGTGTTATCGCTGTACTCGGGAGATGATGCCAAGTACATATTGTGGTGTCCTTTGGCAGTAACACCTAACAGGAGCTTAGAATCTATGCACAAAGTAGAATGTGTGAGTGAAAAATAACACCACAAAAACGTTTGACAGAGACTGGTGGTAGAATTAGTGCATGTAAAGTGTTCAAATGCCACCATGTGAAATGCCCTAGGGTGTGTACTTTTCAAAAACATACAGTTTGACTGAGGTGAATTACATTGGTCGGCTTCAGACATGTTCCAACTGGGACATGGGTGCATGATGGCCAGCTGTGCTTTTTTTTGTTTGTTTTTTTATCATATTTTACTTTTTTTATTCTAGTACATTATATGATATGATGAAAATGATGGTATCTTTAGAATGAACATTTAATAGCCAGAAAAATGGTATGTAATATGTATGGGTACAGTAAATGTGTAAGAGGCAAATTACATCTAAACACAACCACTGCAGAAATGTAAAAAGAGCCCTGGTCCTTAACGGTAATACAATTGAAAAATGGCCTGGTCACTAAGGGGTTACAGACACTCAGAGAACGAAAACAACATTAGCATAATGAAGGAGTTTTGGTGTGTAGATCATGCTCCTGTAGTCTCACTGCTCAATTCTCTGCCAAGTAGGAGTTAAATCATTTTTGTTTTTTGCTAGTCAAACTTACCATGGCTGTGACTCACACAGCATCAGTGAAAAAACAAAAAAAATCATTTTTAATCAGATCTTATATTATATTGTGTTTATTTTAGATGTTTTGTTATGGTGTTCTGTTAGTTGAACTTAAATAATATACATGATGCTTCTGTAGTCTCGTAACACGCTATTAATACTTTTTTACATCCCATGAAACTGCAATGATGTTTTGTAAATAGCAGCTGGTCCTTGTAGTTTCCTGTTTTTTTGCCTAGTGTGTTTGTTTAGGTTGGAATCGTTTACCAATTGACATCTGTGCAAAGGTGTGTCAGTTTGTAAATTGCATGACTCACATTGCAGGGTTAAGGGGACAAGGACACTGCACCCAGACAACCTCATTGATATAAAGTGGTCTGGGTGACTATTGTGCTCCTTTAGTTGTTGCCTTAAGAATATATTGCACTGAAAGATTGTATCAATGCTTTGGTGAAACTTTGCTAATTGGAAACCACTAGTATTGTGAGTTGTTCTTCTATGTATTTCCCTAACGTACATTTTCAGCCTCTGGCATTTTTTAATCATTAACAAGTATAACTATATTTTGTTTATTGCTTTATGTGTTGAGAAAAAAGATTTAATGGAGCTGTGCTGGGCACTGTGCATACACATAAAATGCTTTCTTACTAGTATTAGTAATACCAAAACAAAATTTCCTCTTGCAGCGTTGGAAAAACTGAACCCTGTCACAAAGGGAAAACAATGAAATAAAATTGCTCTGCAGTGAGATCAATGATTTATAATGAACCAAACAAGACAATTTGCATTGACCCCAAACTGAATGTATGCATGCTTGTATTTTTCCTATCTCATTATTACAATAAACAGGTTACTGGACCAATTACAAACCAAACTTAAAACTGAATATTTTTTTTTTATTATTTTTTTTTATTATGAAACATTGCTTTACTCAGCTATAACTCCAGGTTGCAAAATGTTGGCATTAATTAAAATTTGGCTTAGTAATTTTAAAGAAGCTGTAAACTCATCCCCAATTCACAAATGTTTACTGAATAAATCCCATACCAGTTTTTACCAAAGTGAGAATTCATAGTGAATTTAACATAAATTGGAAAAATTCTCTTACTTGCCCATGCTCCCAAATCAGCTCATTTAGCCTTAAATTTTAGATTCACTCTGAAGTTCAATTTTACGGAACTAAACTGTTAATGTAAACATCATCCCATCCTTCTGTGCAGCCTTGTCTTCATTATAAATATTTTCTAAAATTTGGTTCATATTTTTCATCATAACAAACAAATTATTTTTTTTTTTTTTAAAGCAAAAAGGTAAGACTTCTACATTCTTTTCTCCATGAGGATGGGGAGCAGTATTTCCTATGGAAATACAAGGGAGATGATGAAAGTGTTGGTGTGCAACATAGGTCACCTTTTGTACAAAACAGTCTAGATGCTATTCTGAAAATTGTTCATGGGCATAGTCTAGAAAAATAATGAATAAGTCATAGTTTTTAGCTTGTTCTGGGGATTTTTCAGCTTGTTCTACTATTTTTCGTGTGAGATTGAAAATACAGTGTGATACCGGCGCCGGCCAGTAGGTCGCGCTGTGTATGGATAGAGACAGGGATAGGAAGCTACATATTATCCCTGCTTCTCTCTTCTGACTGCATCTGCAGGGGAGCAGCACATGCAGCCAGAAACTCCTAGACTGCAGAGACAGCCTACAGATCAGGCAAATGAATGATGAATAGGAAAGCCTACAGATCAGGTAAGTGAGGGATGGGGGGCAGCCTACAGATCAGGTAAGTGAGGCGTGGGGGTGGGGGAGAGAGAGAGCCTACAGATCAGGGAAGTAAGGCACAGGGGGGCAGCCTATAGATCAGGGAAGTGTGGCATGGGGGGGTCGCCTGTAGATCAGGGAAGTGAGGCATGGGGGGCAGCCTATAGATCTGGGAATTGAGGCATGGTAGGCAGCCTATAGATCAGGGAAGTGAGGCATGGGGCAACCTATAGAGCAGGGAAGTGAGGCATGGGGGGCAGCCTATAGATCAGGGAAGTAAGGCATGGGGCAGCCTATAGATCAGGGAAGTGAGGCATGGTGGGGCAGCCTATAGATAAGGTAAGTGAGGGATGGGGGAGAGAGACAGCATATAGATCATGTAAGTGAGGGATGGGGGGAGACAGCCTATTGATGAGGTAAGTGAGGGATAGGGAGAGAGACAGCCTATAGATCAGGCAATTGAGGGATGGGGGAGAGAAAGGCTATAGATCAGGTAAGTGAGGAATGGGGAGACAGCCTACAGGAAGGGTCAGCAAGGAGCAGGAAGGTAAAGTAAGAGAAGGAGTAGAAGGGAGAAGGAACAGAAATGAGCAGGAAGGGACATCAAGGAGCAGAAAGGGCAGCAATGAGCTGGAAGGGACAGCAAGGAGCACAAAAGGTAAAGTAGGAGAAGGAGCACAAAGAAACATAAATAAGCAGGAAGGGGCAGCAAGGAGCACGGAGGGTCAGCAAGGAGAAGGAAGAGTCAGCAAGGAGTAGGAAGGGTCAGCAAGAAGCAGGAAGGGGCACAAAGGTTCAGCAAGGAGCTGGAAGGTAAAGAAGCACAAAGGTAAAGTAGAAAGAGCAGAAAGGTTCAGCAAGTAACTGGAAAGGGCAGCAAGGAGCAGGAAGGGACTGAAGGAGCACAAAGGTAAAGTAGGAGGAGGAACAGAAATTAGCAGAAAGGGACATCAAGGATCAGAAATGGACATCAAGGAGCAAAATGGGTCAGCAGTGAGCTGGAAGGGGCAGAAGGAGCACAAACATAAAGTAGGAGAAGGAGCAGAAATGAGAAGGAAGGGGCAGCAAGGAGCAGAAAGGATCTGCAAGGGGCAGGAAGGGTCTGCGTGGAGAAGGAAGCGTCTGCAAAGAGCAGAAAGGGACAGAAGGAGCACAAAGGTAAAGGAGCAGAAAGAATCAGAAGGAGCACAAAGGTAAAGTAGGAGAAGGAGCAGAAAGGGTCTACAGGGAGCAGAAAGGGTTTAGAAAGAGAAAGGAGCAGAAGGGCACAAAATAAGCAGAAAGTAGCAGAAAGGTAAAGGAGCAGAAGGAGCCAAAGAGGAAAGAAGACAGTGTCAGAAGAAAAAGAAGACTGTGTCAAATGAAGAAGATGAAAAGGAGATAGGAACTTGAAGGACAAGTGAAGAGAACCCTCCCCTTTATTCTGGACACCACATCATAAGGCTTTGATACCTGGGCCTGGCAAGAAAACTTTGGACCATCTCATCTCCCCAGGTAAAAAAATATCAGTGTTAATGTGTTCACTTTTATTTACAGGAAGCACAGCGTGCCGCTGGGTAGGGGTGCTCGATTGGCTAGAGCGGTCAGCTTGCACTCTAAGCCAATCAGTAGCTCCCCATTCATATAAAAGTAAAAAAAAAAATTATGAACCGGGAACTAGCGATTGGCTTAGAGCGTCAGTTGACCACTCTAGCCAATCTGCAGCACCCATGCCTGACGTCAATCTGTACTTCCTGATACTCCGTTTCAGAAGCCGAATACCACTGAGTGACCTGGAGATCTGGAGCCAGAGAAAGCCTTTGGGGTTAAACCATTTGAGAGCGGTATAACCCCTAAAGGAAAGAGCACCCAGGGGCCCGCATTTTCATTTAGATGAAGCTGTTATGATGACCAGAATGTTCGTATAATTTGCTTAAAGGAACACTAATAAATATGTATTCCTGACGCCATAGTTGTGAAAATGCTATTCACCCTGGCTTTATGTGATAATGATTATGTCCCTTACCTTTCATGACACTGTCAAAAAGGGACCAAACATGGATGTCATTACAATTAAGTCCCCCCCCCCCCCCACCCGGAAAAAGTCACATTCACAAATGATCATTTACTTGCTTTTATACAAGTGAATGATAATTTGAAGTCTGATTATAATGGCACATAGTTAAATAACCCTTGGTTGTGAAGGTTAATTATATGAAGGCTGGCTGATCCACTATCCTCCCAGGGCAGGTGGGGATGGGGGACATTATATTTGAGGGGTGAGCAATAGCATATTCCATCTGAATATGAATATTTGGGTCCCAATCCTCTAATAGGTGTGGGCCATGGATAGGAGATTAGGTTCCCACACTGTACATTATTATTAGGACCCCCACCCATGACCAATGAGTGTAACTAGATCCCCCCTCCTTATATCATAATAGACCCTATCAACTGACCATGCATGCAGGCAGGCGGAACACCATGATATACTCCTGCCTTATTTTATCTAAGGGTTTTTAACTATTAAAGTTATCAAAAAGTTTTTTTTTAACTGTTTGGCTACTGGTTGCCAGCACTACCAGCAAAAAGTTCAGATATGAATCCGCTGGGCCTGTATTTGGAGTATTTGGTTGAAATTTCAACTATCAGGTGGTGTTCGGTCTGGCTGAAATCCAGACTAAATTCAAGCCCATTTGGGGCTTGAATTACAAATCTGGATATTGTTAATAGCTGGAACAATGTCTGGATTTTGCAGACTAAATGGTGCCGTAAAGCAGCAGATGGGTTTGCCTTATTCAATACGGGGTCATTCTGACTTTAGTGAAAAACCACTGATAGAATTCGAACTTGAGTAATGAGACAGGGGTTACAGTGACTTCAAAACAAATAATACACATGTCTTAACTTAAACAATTCAATATACAAGTGTATTGTCAGCATCTTCAGTGATCTTTCACCAGATCAACATGATATAATACCTCTCAACTATTCCTGGCCCTCCAGTTCTTTGTCAGTGGGATCACTGAGCACTACCCCTGGCTAAGACTGCCCAACAAATGTGTTTAAGATTTGTGGTTCAACCATCAACCATCAGCCACTTCTGTCTCCACCATCATATTCCTAAAAAAAATAAATAAAGAATTTCTATCTGTCTGTCAATCTATCTCTGATTAGTCATTTCCTTACACATGTTTTTAGAATGTTTGTCAAATGTATTATTTGCATATATAATTTCTCACAGTAAGATCTGTAAGATCAAGCAGGTGGTATGCTTATAGCTGTGAAAAATCAAAGTTCACCGATAAGCTTTTATATTTAATAATCCTAGTATAAACCATGTCCAGGGGTTACGTTCCCTGATATGCAATCTTTATTGGATATCTTGTGAGTGTTAATTATTTTTCTTATAATATTTGTGGATTTTGACAGAGAGCACTACGTTTTTTTGTTTTCTTTGGACACACCATAATTGGTAATCATTTCCCCTAAGTCTGTATATAGTGGGGTCTTGATATCATGGATCACTGTGGATACTTGCACTGTAAAAGGTGAATAATACAGCTTTGACACTACTAGAATTTACATCAATCCCTGTGAATATTTCCTTGTTGATGAGTTTTAACACATCAGCTTGCCTCACATATTGCTACATTTTGATTAACATACCACTACAAGTGGACACTTTTATGAAATTCTTATGGATACATTTCTATACCTGTACATTTAAACGTTAACTCATATTGTGGAACTGAAGGTTAGTAGAGATCCAGTTTGACTGAGTTTTGTCTATTTGGATTCTATATGGTACATTTACTACGTCCTGTATTTTTATCAGCATTGTTATACATTTTCTATTTTCTTAAATGTTCTTTTTTCAGCCCCAAAAAAGGCAAAAAAAATCTATTAGGTTCCAACACAACTCTTAAAATAAAGGAAACTGGATTAAATAAAAGAGAGAGAAAAAAACCCTTAAAATAAATCCATGTTAGGTCATTGAGCGCTTCGTGGAAACTGAGCTTTCATTGCCTTTCCCACACTATGCAATCTCATTCAGAGTGCTCTGACTGGTTGACTTGCAAGCCAACCAATCACAGTGCTCTGACATCCAAGACTCTCTTGTTTAGTGGATTTCCTCCCACCTCCTGTATGAAGAGTGGGGGCATGGATGAACTAACCTTTTCTCATCATTCCTCATTCACATCTTTAATAAACTATGCATCTCATTGCCACTAACCATCCCACCAATCTCCCAGCTTCAAGCTTTACAGTTCATAAAAAAAAAGGATTGCTACAATCAATGAAGGGATTTCAATGCTCTTCTTCCCTCTCTCATACAACCCTCCATACCTGTCTTCTCCTCTGTCATTGCCTTTTGTTAATTTATTACAGGATTTTAATGAGTTGTACTTTTCTTAATGTTATGTATTGGGGTTATTTAGAATGTATGATCTTTAAGGAATAATAGTAACTGATTGAGTAGTATAAAATTTTATAAAGTGGCTGATATTTTGTGGGTGATTGTTGATATTTGTGAGTATATGACTCTCTAGATAGTGAGCTCATCAACCTCTGGACTAAGTTGGCAGACAACTGTATGCAGTCTAGGAAACTTGTGATATTTTTTTGATGGAAGTGAATGGGGTGAGTGATTACGATTTATCAATTGTTGCTGATAAGGTGCTGTTATTTTTTATTTTTTATTTTATATATATTTTTTTAAATAAATGGCCTGGAAAAGTTAAATTATATTTTTACTTTAATTGCAGGCGCATCCTGTTTTAGTTATTTCTTAATCTTTGGAAAACAGTTCAACCCCTAATGTATGATGGAGCTGAAGTTGTTATGGTGCTTTGAGTGCTCCTGTGGCTATGGCATTATTATTTATATTATATTATATTACATTATTATTATTATTTATATGACTTCGTATTATAGTGAAAGTTGATATATAGAAACAAAATTCAGCCATGTTTTTTTCAGTATATAATGAACACTAATTTCCCTCTTTCTTCCATTAATGTGTACTAATGCAAACATTTTCAATGGGTCTTTTTCTAATATTACCATATAAGGACTTAGACCAACGATATCTATTCTATGTTCAAGAGTCAATGTCTAAGGTTACACAAGATTTTCCTGTGAGAAGGTATTAACCTAACTGTTAGTGTGTAAAATTTTCAAGTTATATGATCATTCTGACCGAGGCAAATCATAAATATTATATCGTATTTCCTAAGTAGTCCTTCCAATGTTTCAACCCCAAGTACCATATTTGATCATATTCCTGTTTACGACCCCTAGTCATCCAATGTAACTCCTCCATTTCTCTGGTATGTTGTACTTTCCTTATCCACATATCCACTGTTAGGATTTGTTTCTGTCTCCAGAAACCTGGTATCAAAGCATTAGCTTCACCTAATAATAGCCATATTAACTGCTGTTTGTTTAAATCTAAAAATAATTCGGCAAGCCCAAAAGTATCTGAGAAGGGGAAGGGATATAGAAAATGAATAAAAAAAAAAAAAAAATTAGAATTTGCTCCCAGTAACGGGTAATTTCTGAACAGCACCACGATGTATGATCCTGTGTTCCCAACTCTATTTGAAACCGCCAGCATAAGGGACTAGCTGAAGAGAATATAGAATGTATTATTTCAGAGTCCTTTAACATCTTGTTACCTTTTTATAAAATGCTTCCCTTTCTGTTAGACTTACTATTGAGGGCATAATTTTGCCAAACATATACTGCCAGTCTTTCTCATTTGGTTGCGCCCTCAATGCTGCTGCCCATTTTCTCTGGAATCCCAAATTTACTCTTTCAGCTGTGCCCTGTTTGATTAATGCTTGAACCAATAAAAGTGGTCTCCCTATTTCACTTCACATACAATATTCTTCAAAGGAAGTTAAATTTCTAGAGGCCCAGTTTAAAAAATCTCTTATTCAAATATTCTTTAAATTGTGCATAGGCAAGACAGTGCTTTAATCAGCAGCAGTGCACCCATGTATCATATTCCTTGTTTTTCTGGGGGAACTCTTAGTATGTCTCTGACAGTTATTTTAAAATTAGAGTTTTTATTGTAACTGATTTATTGTCCTTAACTGGTAAGAAATGGTGTTTCCACTGTGAAAGTCAAAAACTATATAATTTACAGCTATTGTACTCTTATAAACGTCATTTAAAAGTAAATAATTACTGCACCAGTGGCAGAGTAATGTTTACTAATCAACCTTTTCATTTAGTTCATAACTACATGTGACAGGATGAGCGATGAAGAATCATTAACGTATTGGAATTGATAGAAGTAGCAAAATGAAACAATGCTGTGCAATGAAGGTTCTGCTCTGTTGACATGACAAAACTAAAGAGAAAGCATATTAAACAATAGAATATCAAAAAAAGTTTACATTTACGCAAAATGAAATGTAGCTTTCTATTCGAAGTAGCCCATGGGTGTATCCACTGAAGGAGATATTGACTCTATTGTGATTTAATTGTTATCATATTTATATAGATGCGTGGAACAAAAATAAACAAGATGCATAGTTAAGTCTCAGATTCACTTAGTATTAATTTACCATATTTAATGATAAGGTGACCATACTTTGAAACTTTTTAGATGTAACACCTTATTTGTCTGTGAAATACGTCCTTCTGGCTTGGTTGATAGTTGATTAACTTTTCTCCACAGTCATGTGATCTCCTCCAGAGATTCCACTTGAAGAAGTAGACTATGTACAAAACAAGTACATATATAAATAAACATATGTCAAGCTGAAAAGTAATATGAATAGATCGATACATGAAAGGTCCAGATATTTTATATGTAATCAAGATGGCTGCACTCATGCATACATAGAAGTGCTACTGGGGCCAATTCATACAACATACAAGTGCACCCACTCATTCAACATCAACCTCAAGGTCCAAAGAATGCAACAGCCTTATTCAAAAACACCACAACCCATATATATATATACATATATATATATATATATATATATATATATAGACACATAAATGATTTAAATCTACACTTTACAAGTGAAATTGGGGGCAAACATTTAAATTTTCTGGACATTACACTGTCTTTGCAAGATGACCATATATCCACTACCCTGTTTCGTAAAAAAACTGTCACGAACAGTTTCCTGAACTGGCAGAGTCACCATCCCTACCCCTCTAAGGCTGGCATACCGATTGGACAGTATCTGCGGTTGCGCAGAAACTGCTCAACCATTGAAGCCTTTAAAACTAAAGCAGTTGGTCTAAGGAAATCCTTTAAAGATAAAGGGTATCCCAATAGGGTACTAAAAAGGGCATATTCGAGGGCATTAAATTCCGAAAGAAGTGATCTTCTCAAGGATAACAGTTCATCAACAAGTCATCAAATCCGCTGTATCGGAACTTTTGATGCAGGCTGGCATACTATGCTGTCGATTCTCGGCAGGTACTGGCCAATCCTGACATCAGACGATCAGTTAAAACCAGTGATCTCTCCATTCCCGTCAGTCACAGCTCGGAGAGGTAAAAACTTTAGGGACCTATTGGTACCTAGCCATTTTGGACCAATTGGTAACCCAACTAAACCATACCTCCCTAAGGGCACATATAGGTGCGGACATTGCAGTGCCTGTCAATTCATATCTAAAGAAACTAGGACCTTTTCAGATAGTTCTAACCAAGGCTCCCACTCAGTACAATCCTTCTTTAATTGTCGTACGGAGGGGGTTATCTACCTTCTGACATGCTCATGCGGAATTAAGTACGTCGGGAAGACTTTCCGCCCTTTCAAATTCCGCATTAGGGAACACGTGAATTCTGTCAGAAGGAGATTGGAAACCCCCATCTCCAGACACCTGAAGATACATCATGCCAACTCATCAAGTAGGATACGTTTTATGGGTATAGAACTAATACCTCAGACCCAACGTAAAGGTGATTGGGATCGTAAATTGAAACAAAGGGAGTCCTACTGGATTTACAAATTAAAAACACTTTCTCCTAAAGGACTTAATGAAGGGTTTTCGTTCACGTCATTTTTATAGAATTAAGGGTACTTAACATCCACGGTCAATAGGCTTGCAACCCATTTGACTAACTTTATTTTAATCTGCTGTCTGTATAATTGTGTATATATGTAAATAATAAAGTTTTTTTGTTTTTGTTCCTATGAACACACTGTGTATAGTCACTGGCCCTTCCTGACTATACAGCACTTCTGTTGACTACCTCTTTAAATCGTGATGGCTTGCAGTCTAATTTAATTTATTTTTCCCCTCTCCAGTCCTATTATTGCTGACAACGGAGTAAATCTATGGATACTCCTCAGTACGTAATAGCCAAAGAAATTTATTTTAATTAATTTTTTTGGACAGTGGAGTTTTGAGTTAGCCCTGCAAAGGTTTTCCTTAATGATTTTCAGTTCTGAAGAAGTGAGGAGGTTGAAATAATTCGACCCTTCACTCTCAGGTTCCTGCAAATTTATCATTTATCATACATTAGCCATTTTTAAACACCCTACAAGGTGTTCGAGTGATATGTCAATTCAGTGAGCATCTTATCACACTGACCGGTCCGTAGAAGGGGTAGAATGTAGGACATAGCCCCGCCCCCCATAGGGTTCGATGGGTCTCTACACTCCCCCACTCGAACGGACCGCCCAGTGATAGAGGAGGCGTAACGAGCATCTAGTCACTCACCTCATCCCCCCTCCCCCCTGTCCACACTTGACGGATGTGTCGGCCAGCCTATGACCGACATCGAGTTTGTGAGACAGCAAGAAGGGGGAGTGGTGGACCTTGCAGGATCAATTTTGATTGACCCACATAACCACCAATGCTTAGCCGCGGGAGGACATGACGCGGTAGAGGAGGCGGGACCAAACGGAGCTCACTCACGCCCCCCCCCTATATGCTCCAATCAGCTGCAGGGCATCTCGCCCTGATATGACAGGTACTTAAGAGGCTCGAGTGCACACAGTGTCTGACTGGCTCCTGTCGACGGCCTGTATCCACGCTGAAACGCGCGTCGAGCGTTTACTTTTCTTTTTATGTTTATTTTTCACTTTGTTTAGGTAGCACTTAGGTAGTTAGTATGCGGTGATTCTTGAATTATTCAGGGTATTCAGATTTTTAGGACAGCCTGCCTTGGTCCTGTTGGATGTTATCCACGGGCAGCACCACTTAGGCGGCACTTTGAGAGTTGGGATCCTCCTTTCTAAATATTGCCTATGTTGGGCAACTGACTACTACTACTCTGAAAGGAGCTGTGTATCAAGGAGGTTTGGGGGATTGTATAGGGTTACGTTTTATCCTCTTTCCCCCACATATTATTCTCCCTTCCTTTCCTGTTACCTGGCATTCAAGTGCCTTTTCCGTGTCCAGAGCTGCTTCTCAGGATCCCCTTGTTTCAAGGGTCTCCTTTTCTGTGCATTTTTCTGGGTTACCCCCTACTCTGCGGCTCTGAGGTAGGCCATGTATAGGGCTATTTTCAATGCTTTGCATATGTTTTGGTGAAGTTTTGTATCTACCCTATCCGTTCTTCTTTTGTGTTTTATATATATATATATATATATATATATATATATATATAATTTCATTCCAAATGTATTTATACTGTATATTACTGTTGTACTCCTGAGACATTGCTGAACACAAATATGAGTGCTTTACAGCAGTGAAACATATGACGATAATATATTCTGTGAAAGTGCAGTCTTTGTGTGAAAAATGCAAAAAAACAAATATGAAAACAAAACATGGCAAGGGTTTGTAACTACTAAAAAAAAAAAAAAAAACTAGACATACCCTATTTTGCATACCCTGTTTTTTTTTTTTACTTTTGCAAATGTTATACCATTATGGGTGTAATTTTCATTCCTGGGCTACCGTACAGTCTCAAAGGCAGCACTAGCAAATTTAAATGTGTGAAAGCTGAAATGGGTTAGCCCCATATTTGACACTGTGACTTTACAAAACACCATGAAACCTTTATTTGGGTTCCACTGTTTTTTATCTGGGTTTCACCGGCTTCAAATATGTGTGTTTTATTGCAGTACAAGCTAACAGTTAAAATACCATGCAGAACTTGGTAAATAAGAACTTTTTTTTGATTTATCAAACTTTTTTAGATTTTATTTATAATAAATTGTATTCCATTTCTAAATAATTCATGTGAAATTAAAAAACTTTTTTCTCCTGAACAAAATAATATGTAACTAGTGTGGGTGCACTTAATATGATAGAGGTAAATTATGGTTGTACAAACATATAACTCACATTTTAGGTTTTGTTTTGGTTCAGACCTTGGACAATTAATTCCTTAAGGGTTTAAACCCAATTCTGGAACTGAATCAGATTAAACAAAGGCTGCAAATATGAACCAAACAGTGTACATCTAAATATATACATAATATAATGTGAATTGAAATACCTTTATTATGATAGCATAGTAATTGTTGTTGTGAGTGCTTGTTAATTACGGTTTGTTAGATTTGTTCAGGAACTGTTGCAAGTATATTTATTTATTTTATTTTTCATGTTACATTCCATAGACAAAGCTACATTTTTGTGTGTGGCACTGAAGCCCAAGCCATACCTCCCTTGGCTGAGCCTCACACAGCCAGCTATATACTTCCTGAAAATTTTATATTTTTCTAGCTTATATTATTGCTTAGTATGTTTAATTTAGAATGTCTTATCTCCTGTATTGTTCTTTAACCTACTAGAGCCAATGACAGCCTAATGTGGATGATTAATGTTCAACTAGCAACATAGTAAATATGATCTTATAAATTAAATAAACACAATGTGTTGTTAAAATTAAGACTTTCTTTCCCATTTGAGAGAAAATTAAGACTTTTTAAGTTACAGCCAGAGGAGATATGGCTAGGGATGAAGAAATAAACAAAGTTAACTCCTCATTGGCTGATAATTTAGCGGTGAGACTACAGGGACATGATCTAAACACTAAAACTACTTTATTAAGCTAAAGTTGTTTCGGGCTTAGAGTATCACTTTATAATATAGAGGTGGTTGTACAAAACCATAGTAGTTATACAGACATTACAATAAAGTGAATATCCATGTACACAGTCAAACGGAAGATCTATATCCTATAGAGGTTTCCTTCTGATCATATAAATAAGAATTATTTTGTAGTGCGTACGATTATAACAGTTGCTTACGAGGTACCCCAAAGGCATTCCTCTAGCGCATTATGAACAGTTTAAACATAGGGGTAGACAGTAGATCTTTTTTTGGTAAGGAGATAGACAGTATAGGTTTACGTCGCTTAGATGGCTTCAAAACATAGCATAGAATAACATCGCTTTTTACTTTCTAGATAGTAGATTATTATGCCATGTCATCCTCTAGCTATTTTTATCAAGTTTTACTTTTGGGGTGTCTGAGAACACATGCACAATTTTACATAATTTTTATGGCATTGACAATGTGGCAGTGTAGTCGGCACATTTTTATATAATATGAATTAACAGACTAGTGGACTACACTTATTTAAGATAACATGCTTTTAACAATGCTAGTCGCGCTTTAAGATTATACATCTGTAGCTTGTGTATAGTGCGACATGTATGTCTTAAAAACATAGTGAAGTGGTTAACAAATTACTGAGCCAGCAGAGGCAGCATTATGCTATGGAATTCAGACTAGTGTTTCAGGTTTCATGCAAATGTAGCTTATTGAGGTAAAGAAAATATAAAGGGAAATAAATAAAATGAAACTGTATGATTATATCTTAAGAGTAGTATATAAGTGAGGTATGCCACCCCGAGGTGCTATAGTAGCTGGTGCAGTGTGAAACAATGGCGCAGTCAGCAGGCATACCAGACGTTCAACATAAATGTCCACCTTAGTATTCAGTTAGGTGAAGAGGGGCGATTTCTCCTGGCTGTGGGTGGTGTGATTGTTGGTCCGGCAACCTTCTGTGCAGTCAGCCTGTGCCTGTCATGGGCAGGATGCATTCCCAGGTTTTGGGATGGCTTGGGAGGCTCAGTGACCCAGGCTGGGTCAGTGTTTTCGTTCTTTTTAGGTGCTGAAATAGAAAGAGGAAAGTCATTTGAATAGGGCCGGGTAGAGATCGCAGAAGGTGCATCTTACTGCTGGATCATACAGGGCTATTCTTTCAATAAGCGCAAGATTAAGCCTGTGTCTAAGGAGTAGTGCTGGCAGCTCACGGAAGTTGAGTTTTAGTGTCCCTGCTATGGCAATGATGTCCGTGTCACTTAGCCTCAGGAGAATGTCCTTATTATTAATGGTCCTCCCCAGTTCTGTCGATGCAGGTGATTAACCTGTAGTGGCTCAAGTCTTGGCGGCATCGCACATGGCCTCCGCCATCTTGTTTTTGGTGCCTGGATTGCGGGTCTTGGCGGCCCTGCCGCCACGCCTGATTTGCTATGCAGTGGTCTGGTCTCGAGGGTGGGGACCGGCATCACCCACCGGGTCCAAAGGGGGGGGTACGGAGCCGGTTCCCCGTGGGTCTGGCACATGGTTGAGCACTGGTTGGCAGGACAGTGGGGCAGCGGCCATCCGCCCCGCTCACCTCAATATTGCCAGTGATGAATCTTTCTCCAGGGGACTGTAGCCCTTTGGGCCAGCCGCACCCTAGGTCTTGATCCCTCTGCCCGCTGAGAGCCACCATTACCGGTCAGTTTTGTGTCGAAAATCTTATTTTTATGGCTTATTCAGTCCGGGGTTGCATGAGCTGGTCTCCCTTGTGGCCATTCAGCTTGGTGGTCCGGCCCCGCACCCCGTGAAAAAGGAAACCAAATAGTTGATTTTTTTTTGTTATAAGTTGTCCCATTACCCCTCATTACTAAGTAATTACTATAAAGCTTGGTATGTAATTAAATGGATAATCACTGCAAGATATTATGTATCTAGCCATGTATATGTATGTCTTAGAGTAACTAAAGCTGCTATGTTATAATAGCATTGTATAACAAACATTTTATACCAAGTCTAAATGATGTTCATGCTTTGCACTATATCTACGTGCTACGTAGTTCCTAACATGATGAATACCAAAAATTATGGAAATGAAATTGGAACTGACATTGATGCTAATATATAACTCTCTTCCCTCATAACCCTGCCCTTTTCTTTTCTGTATCCCTAAAAACCTTAAAAGTAAAAATAAGATGGTCAATTGGCACAAGAGGATTATCATCTTTTTTGGTACTAAATATGGCTACATTATAATGAACTAATGAACTATCACATGGTCATTGATAAACATTTGTAATATACTGCCAACTGTAACGTAGACATCATTGAAATATATATTCTTTTCAATTGAGTTATCGGCCTTTAAAATGTATCTGTCATGACAGACACAGCTTAATCTTAAATGATAGAGCATCAAATTTCTTCAGTACAATGTTCCAGCAGAATTGAAAGAAAATGTTTACATTTCTATAAAATAAAAAATAAAAAGAGCAATTTTTCACCACCATAAGAAGGCTGTTCTCTGCATGTCTGCTATTAAGGAAACCCTATTTTGGACATCTCTCCTGCTTGCCTTCAGCTTAAAGGACCACTCTAGGCACCCGGACCACTTCAGCTTAATGAGGTGGTCTGGGTGCCAGGTCCTTCTAGGGTTAACCCATTTTTTCATAAACATAGCAGTTTCAGAGAAACTGCTATGTTTATGAATGGGTTAAGCCTTCCCCCTATGTCCTCTAGTGGCTGTCTCATTGACAGCCACTAGAGGCGCTTGCGTGCTTCTCACTGTGATTTTCACAGTGAGAGCACGCCAGCGTCCATAGGAAAGCATTATGAATGCTTTCCTATGTGACCGGCTGAATGCGCGCGCAGCTCTTGCCGCGCGTGCACATTCAGCCGACGGGGAGGAGAAGAGGAGGATCGGAGGAGGAGAGCAGGAGGAGATCTCTCCGCCCAGCGCTGGAAAAAGGTAAGATTTAACCCCTTTCCCCTTTCCCCTTTCCCCTTTCCAGAGCCGGGCGGGAGGGGGTCCCTGAGGGTGGGGGCACCCTCAGGGCACTCTAGTGCCAGGAAAACGAGTATGCTTTCCTGGCACTAGAGTGGTCCTTTAATGGAAAGCATTGCACAGAAATAAAGAAATAAAGCTCCCAAATAGTGTTGCAGCTCTGGATAGGCAATCTGAGAAAATAAAGAGTAAGAGAACCAGTTTTCTTTACATTCCATACAAGCCAACATACATTATTTGGATCTTTAACTTTATGGAAAGTAAGTCTGCTATTAGAACTATAGATTTAACCCCTTAATTACGGATGATGGACTGGGTCCGTCATGCTGGGGAAGTCATGCGCTAAAATTAACCCACGATCGCGGGGTTAACACTGTTGCTGAGTGCCTCTGAGTCAGTGGCAGGCCAGCAACAGCAAATCACGATGTCCCAGCCCACGTGATCGCTATGACAGCCAGTACCAGCTGGGATGCTGCTGGGATATCATATCTACCTCCCTCCACCTCTGGTGGGTTTTTGAAGTAGAGAGATGGATCATTGTTATTTTGTGTCCCTGAAGAGAATATTTTTTTTTTTTTTTTTAAATAACCCTTTCCCTGATTATTGATCACTGCCAGCATTGTTTAAAATATAGAACACAGTACTTTACTGTGATCTAGATTTTTTTTTACCCTCGGGGTTAAATTTGATTTTTTTTTTTTGTAACCCTAAGCGGTTACATTTTAATATTTTATTTTATTAATTTGTGATTTTAGTCAGTTGGGGTGGGTGGAATTTAGTGGGAAATGGGGAATTTAGTGATAAGCTAGCTAGGGGTGAAAAAAAAAGTTTAGTTATTTAGATTTTAGTTATTTAAAGTTTATTAAAGTAGTACACAATGCTTAGGAAGTATAGTGCAGAAGAGGCTTATGCCCTGTTGGCGGCTGACTCAGAGGCGACCGACACTGCCTCAGAAAGTTACGCAGGGATGTGACGCAGGAGACAGGGACTATGTGCCAGATACTGCAGGACCATCAGGAGAAATCGCTGATTCCCCTGATGCAGAACATGGTGCAGATGACTGGGTACCCCCTAATAATTTTTCACCAGACATCCCAGAGTTCACTGCCAATCCTGGCATACAGGCTGACCTGTCTGGCTATACTGTACTGGCTTGTAAGAAGCTGTTTCTGGGGTATGATATTTTTGGGGAGATAGTCACCCAGCTTAAACTGCATGCTGAGCAGTATCTGGCACACAATCAAGAGTCTCTTATCGCCAGGAAAGAGAGATGGAACCCAACCAGTGTGCCAGAATTGGAACAATTCTGGGCACTGACAATGATAATGGGGATAATTAAAAAGCCCACCATTAGAATGTATTGGTCAAAAAAAAACATTTGCAATACCGCCATTTTTTCCCAGACAATGAGTAGGGATAGATATGAAGGCATACTGTGGTTTAAGCACTTTAGTGACAATATGAAGTGTCCCCCAAAAGGTCATCCACAGTATGATCTTCTATATAAAATACCCCCTCTAATTACCCACTTTAACCAAAAATCTGCCACTATTTGTACCCCCAAAAAACATATTTCGATTGACGAATCCCTAATGAAGTTTAAGGGAAGACTAGGTTTTAAACAGTACATCTAATCCAAAAGATCCCGATATGGGATCAAGTTTTATAAATTGTGTGAAAGTGGCAATGGCTATGTGCACACCTTCCGTGTATATGAAGGAAGGGAAAGCCACCATGATCCTCCAGGTTGCCCAGATATAGTAGGGACAAGTGGAAAAACTGTCTGGGACTTAATCACGCTGTTACTAAACAAGGGATATCACTTATATATTGACAGCTTTTATAACAGTGTCTCACTTCTAAAAATGCTGTACTGCTTTGAGACTGTGGCCTGTTTCACTATTAAGAAGAGTCGCACAGGTTTACCAAAGGCTCTAGCAGAAAAATAAATAAAAAGGGGGGAAACAGCAGCTCTCTGCCAGAATAAACTGCTGGCACTAAAGTACTGTGATAAAAAGGAGGTGTTCATCCTAACCACCATCCAAGGTGGTGTCAAAAAGGCAGAAAAAAATGGTAATTGCTACTAGACTTGGTACAAACTAGCAAAAAAAATGATCGTACACTAAGGTTTAAAATATGCCTTTTAAAATACCCTGGAGTGTCTTATTTTACAAATGGTAGGCCTTTGTGTATTTTTGTGAACAGTCAAACTGCTATAATACCCCAAATTGAAACATAGGCCCATTAAATCCGTAGCTGAGCATCATTTTGGGGCTTTGATCATAGTGGCACAAATCAAATATACAAAATGCCCAGCAAAAATGTAATATGTATGTAAAAAATGCCAAAAATTATTTTTTACCACATACTTTGACATACATTGCTGAATAAATGGGGGCATGTTAAGGCAAAATATGCACCATATGAGATACTCTGGGTGTCTACGTTTTCAAATGGTAGGCCTTTGTGGGTTTTTTGTGAACAGTCAAACTGCTATAATACCCCAAACTGAAACATAGGCCCATCAAATCCGTCTCTCAAAATTCTACTGTAAATACTGAAATGGATAGGTCTCCTATATGGTACTGTAGCTTTACGAAATAGTACCAAAGACATGCAATGGGGGTTTAGTTGTACTCAGCAGATGTATCTGAATACAAAATAAAGTTTTGTACAGGGATAGCACACACCCACTTTACGAAATACACACAAGAAAATCTTTGTTATAAGTTTGTGTGTCAAAAAACGTTTTTTATTCCAATATTTAGCAGAGGTTGGCAGTCAAATGGCTACGTAAAAAGTGTCAAAATAACTTTAGGTAAATAGCCTGTGATGTCTACTTTATAGAAATATATACTTTTGTGTGGCAATTTTGTTTTCTTTTATGGCTATTAAGCTTACAAGAGAAACATGCCAAATTCTAAAATCGCTCCACATTAAAAGTTTATTTTACTCCTTGTATTTTGGGACCTGTAACTACCAACAAAAACTTAAAATCCTAGACACATCATATATTCTGTAAATCAGAACTAAATTAATTTATGTTTAATTACTTTCCTTAACCTGCACTAATTATGCACACATTATTTTAGCAAAAACTGTAAAAATAAATAAATAAATATATTTCCCGATTTTTTTTGCATTTTTTTCTATTTTTTATAATAAATAAGCTTTTATATCTGAATATGTTACATCAAATTAAAGCCCCCCTTCTCCTTTAAAAAATGGTGTATAATATTTGTTGGTGCAATAAATTTGTAAAATGCAAATTGCAGTTGAACGCAAACAGCAAAAAATGCAAAAATTGCTTGTGTCATTAAGTGCAAGACAAACTTTTGAAGCTGTGTCCTTAAGGGGTTAACCCCTTCAGGACGGGTGACGGACAAGGTCCGTCATCCAGGGGATACCCTTAATGACGGGTGATGGACCTCGTCCGTCACGCGGTAAAATTAACCCCAGATCGCCGCAATCGCGGCGATCGTGGGGTTAATGGTGCTCCGGTCTGCCTCTGCATTAGAGGCACACCGGGAGCACCGGATCGGGCTGTCCCAGCTCATGTTCCCGCTCTGACAGCATGTCAGAGCGAGCACATGTGCTCTGTATACTTACCTCCGCCTCCCTGCACTTCCGGGTTCACTGTGAAGTGCAGGGAGATGGATCAGTGATGATCCTGCCCCTTGCTGTAAAAAAAAAAAAGTAAAATTAAAATCCCACCCCCCTTTACCCATTTTAATAAAAAATTAACCCCTTCCCTGCCAATTGATCACTGACTACAGTGATCAATTGGCAGGGATTACATTTTAATATGATCTGATTTCTTTTTTTAACCCCTGAGGGTTAATTCTTTTTTTTTTAACCCTCAGGGGTTAAATTTATTTTATTAATTAATTTAAATATTTTAAAATTTTAAATTTAGCTAGCTGGGGAGGGTGGAAGTTAGTGGGGAATTGGGGGATTTAGTGTTAGGCTAACTAGGGGTTAACGTTAAAAAAGTTTTAAAATAAGCTTTAAAAAGTTAAAAAAATAAGTTAAAAAAAGTTTTAATAACGTTTAAGTTAAAAATTAAAAATAAATAAACCCTTTACCCAGTCCAAATAAAAATTAACCCCTTCCCTGCCAGTCTATCACTGCCTACAGTGATCAAAATACAGATCACAGTATTATACTGTGATCTAATTTTTTTTTAACCCCTGACGATGAACTTTTATTTATTTTTTTAACCCTCAGGGGTTAAATTTATTTAATTAACTAATTTAAATATTGTATAATTAAATATTTTGCTAGCTGGGGTTGGTGGGAGTTATGGGAAAATGGGGAATTTACTGTTAGTGCTGCTTACTGCTAGTTAGGGGTTAACGGTAAAAGAAAAAGCTTAGAAAAATGTTAAATCTGTAAAAAAAGTTTTAGGAAAGTTTAGGAAACTTAAAAAAAATTAATAAGCAAAACAAAAGTTGAAAAAATAGTTTTAAAAAGTAAAAAAGTTTTAAAAAGTTAAAAAATACATTTAATAACGCTCATTACCACTACACCTGGTACAAGCTAGCGGAAAAATGATCCTACGCTAAGGTTCAAAATATGCCTTTTGAAATACCTTGGGATGTCTTCTTTAATAAATGGTATGGCTTTATGGGGTATTTGGATTATATAGCCTGGTAAAATACTCTAAAATGGGACATGGGCACAGCGTAAAAATTAAAAGTTTGGAAAAAATGGAATGGCTGTGTCCCAAATGTGCCCCTCCGATGTCCACATAAACCTGGCAAAGGTACATACGGGGGTATTTTTGTACTCAGCCGACATAGCTGAGCAACATATAAAGTATTATAGAGTGGTGGTACAGATAAGGTTTGCAAAATATACTGTGCAAACTCACTTTGTGTGTCAAAAAGGCAGAAAAAACGCTTATTACCACTACACCTGGTACACGCTAGCGGAAAAATGATCCCACACTAAGGTTCAAAATATGCCTTTTGAAATACCCTGGGGTGTCTACTTTAAGAAATGGTAGGCCTTTGTGGGGTAGTTTGAATTTAAAACCTGCGAAGATGCTTGGCAATTGCACATAGGCCCAGCGTCAAAATCCAAAGTTCTGTAAAAGCTGATATGGCTTTGTCTCCAATATGGCCCTGTAGCTTCACAAAATAGTGCCAAAGACATTCATTGGGATGTCTTTTTACTCAGAAGACTTAGCTGAGCATAATTTGGAGGTTTTGAGCTTAGTGGCATATATGAAATATACAAAATGACCAGCAGAAATGCAAACCGTATGTAAAAAAAATGCCCCAAATAATTTTTTACCACATACTTTGGCATATATTGGTGAAAAAATGGGGGCATGCTAAGGCACAATATGCACCTTATGATATACCCTGGAGTGTCTACTTTTACAAATGGTAGGCCTTTGTGGGGTTTTTTTGAACAGTCAAACTGTTATAATACCCCAAATGGAAGCATAGGCTCATTAAATCCGTCTCTCAAAATTCTACTGTTAATACTGAAAAGGACAGGTCTCCTGTATGGCACTGTAGCTTCACGAAATAGTGGCATAGACATACAATGGGGGTGTCCTTTTACTCAGAAGACTTAGCTGAGCATAATTTGGGGGGTTTGAACTTAGTGGCGCATATGAAATATACAAAATACCCAGCAAAAATGCAATCCGTATGTAAAAAATGCACAAAATTATTTTTTACCACATACTTTGACATGTAATGGTAAACAAATGGGGGCATGTTAAGGCACAATATGCACCTTATGAGATACCCTGGAGTGTCTACTTTTACAAATGGTAGGCCTTTGTGTTTTTTTTTGAACAGTCAAACTGTTTTAATACCCCAAATGGAAGCATAGGCTCATTAAATCCGTCTCTCAAAATTCTACTGTGAATACTGAAAAGGACAGGTCTCCTATATGGCACTGTAGCTTCACAAAATAGTGCCAACGACATACAATGGGGGTACCGTTGTACTCAGCAGAAGTAACTGAACACATAATAAAACTTTGTACAGGAATAGCACACACCAACTTTACAAAATACACATGAGAAGTTCTTTGTTATAAGTTTGTGTGCGAAAACCTCCAAAAAACACAATTTTACTCCAATATTTAGCAGAGGTTGGCGGTAAAATGGCTATGTAGAAAGTGTCAAAACAACCTTAGGTAAATAGCTTGTGGTGTCTACTTTATATAAATATATACTTTTGTGTGGCAGTTTTCTTTTATGGCAATTAAGCTTACAAGACAAACATACCAAATTCTAAAATCGCTCCACATTAAAAGTTTATTTTACTTCTTGTGCTTTGTGACCTGTAACTACCAAAAAAAACTTTAAAATTTATTTTTAATTAATTTCCGTAACCTGCACTAATTGTTCACACATTATTATAGCAAAAACTGTAAAAAAATCAAGATTTTTCATTTTTTTTGCATATTTCTGTATTTTTTCAATAATAAATAAGCATTTATGTAAATATATGTTACATCAAATTAAAGCCCTTTCTATCCTTTAAAAAACTGTATATAGGGGGCGGAGCCAGGGACTGATCCCGACAAGACGCACATTCTGCTAGCTCCCGCTGAAAACTAACTCTAACCGACAAAAAAGGCAAAATCACGCTAAAATACCAACCTGAAAACAACACCGATTGAACCAGGGCGCCGAGAGGAACAAGCTGATGCCCTTCTTCCAGCCCACGAGAACCGGTAAGGCCAAACGCAAAACTCAGGCCTACCGCCAGCCCACACTCCACACCCTGGAGACTTACCTCGACGGCATCTGGGGACATAACGAGCCAAGAGAGGAAAGGGGGAACCCTGCGATACCCGCGGACACTTCAACAACAATGTCACTCCGCTCTCAGAAAGGCCAGCAGAACTCCCCAGCAGAACAACCCGGCATCGGGGAACTGCTGCAGCGCAAGGCTCCACCTAAGATGGCGGCGGAGGAGCCCTCCACTGCACTAAAGCGGCCCACGCTGTCAGCCTCACCACGAACAACCTCTGAACCAACGACGCAGCCTCAACCCACTGACCAGCCACAGGCAGCACCAACACCTAAGATGCAGCCTGCACCTTCACCCCAATCACAGGCGGCCACAATAGAAGGGACACAACGGGTCATACTCCCAACCCTTCAAGAATCCGCCACGGAAACTGGGGAACACACCCTGGCCACGAAACAGGACCTCCAAATATGGATGCAGGCACTCCAGGATTTCATTACCGCGGACATAAGCACCATAAAGACAGAGGTACGGCAAAACACAACCAGGGTAAATACACTGGAGGAGAACGTAGCACAAATCACGGGTGACATGTCCCACCTACAAAAATCCTTGCATGACCTACAAACGACCCAACAGGCGCTGGTAGCGCAGATATCCGCCCAGGGGGACCACCTGCGCCGCACCCATATCAAACTCCGAGGGGTACCCACTACAATCCCCCAAGCCGAAATACCTCACTGCATCAGGAGGCTCCTGAACACGATATTATCACCCCAAGCTGCCCGAAAAATCACCTTACAGGGCACTTACCGCCTACCACCTGGGCCCAACTCGCCTCCCACGGGAGCAAGAGACGTCATCATCTGCTGCACCACGACGCAAGATAAAATAACCATACTAACGGCAGTAAAAGGCAAGACACCCTTGAGCTTTGAAAATGCCCAATTACTTTTTTTTCCAGGACCTGACAAGGGCAACCCTACAATGGAGGAGAACAATGCACACACTAACCAGCCGCCTGAGGGCAACAGGAGTGCAGTATCGCTGGGGGGCACCCAGGGTCCTGACATTCACGCACAATGACAACACCTACAAGGTCACGTCGGAGGCGGACATACCTGCTATACTGGCTACGCTAGGACTCACAGAGACACACAGGAATACGGGAGGCCCGTCTCAGATGGGGGACCCTGCCACGGCGTCCTCCTTTATACCTCGACCCTCGGGGAGTTCACACACAACTCCTTGACGCAAACCTGTACCCCATAGCCGAATTAATGAGAACTCAGCCACCTACACCACGGACATGGTCCAATAGGTCCTAACGGACTCTTGATTTGCAACTGTTTTTTGCGACTGTATTGTGTGCAATTTTTAATTTTTCCTTTGTATTTGATTTGTTTTCCCGTTCACACACTTGTTTATGTCGGTTTATACCTCTTAGAATGCAACCGGGCCCACCAGCCCACATTTAGCCTCAGAAGGGACACGCAGAGTACAACACTCACCCTTCCCCCCCGCCACCCCCTTGGTTAGGGGTACCTACCAACGCGTAACACAACACCACAACGCACATCACATAGCAACCCGTGGTAACCAGACACGATCTAGACTAGACTATAGCGCCTACCCTGCTCGTCACGAACCTGCAATATGCCAGAATAACCACGAGATTAGCTAGGGCACCTAACAGAACTGAACCTAAACGCAGCTAGGCAAACGACATGGGTGCACAGTCCTACACTAGGGACCACACCAGTAACGTAACCTGTTTGAAAAAGTTGAAAATGTGTGCAGACTCAAATGACGAACCACTAACCCGTTTTTCTTTCTGTATGTAACACCATCGTAGTCACTGTAATGCAAGTAATCTTACCATGCACCATTTAAATAAAGAATTTAAAAAACAAAACAAAAAAAAAAACGGTATATAATATGCGTCGGTGCAATAAATTTGTAAAATGCAAATTGCAGTTGAACGCAAACAGCAAAAAATGCAAAAAAATGCTTGTGTCATTAAGTGAAAGACAAGCTTCTGAAGCTGTGTCCTTAAGGGGTTAAATATTAAAATGGCAGTACATAGTGTCTGCCCCATACCCCCACCCATGGTCATCAGGTGGGGGATCTAATTAATAAACTGGGGTCAGCTGTGGATTTTAATATTGATTAGGCAGCTGGTGAGGGCTATTTACTAATCAGTGGGGTGGTTATGCTATTGTCCACCACCTCAAGTTACAGGCAATTGACTAGCCTTAGCCACCCTCAACCTTAAAAAACAAAAAACAACAACTACCCCATTTGTATAACCCCCATATGTTATCACACGGTCATAATTTTTGTTGCCACCATATGTTGACACATGGTATCATGTTGCCCACTTTCCACATAAGCCATAAATGTTACATTGTGCCTCTCTTTGCCTAACACACACACAGGAGCTACTGCCAATTGTGTATACATGATGTTGGAGTATGGAAGCAAACTATTTACACTTTTACTATTGTAAACATGTCTCTGGTAGCTAAATTCATGTAAAAATTCCATCCTGATATGGTAATATTGAGTACATCCCCACTACATTAATTTTGACGAGAAAGTGTAAAAAAGCATAAATGTGTTAATTTCATATAATCACGTCAATAAGTTTGTTTTATAATTTCAAACATTATCAAAACAGGAATGAAAGATGCACATGCATTTAATCCTTACCCTTTTGAGCAAATAAAAGTCAATGCTATGTGATAGTTATGTACATGCCTCAGTAATAAAATATGAAGATCACCTAAACAGAATAATACTGCCTATATAATATCATTATTCTTTTAGAAGAAATGTGTGTTCTAATCTTTTGTTCCTTAGTCAGCTACTAATGTATCATTAAGAGAATGTGTTGACAGCTAATGGATTGTGTAACTGAATTTTAGATTTAGTTTCATAGTTCTTATATAATGGATTTTCACATGTAAGTGGGTAAAATAATAACATACTGAGATGTTTAGAAATGAATGAAATAGTTAATTTGTGTCTTGAAAATTTACTGGAATAAAATATAAATTCATGTTTAATAAATATTTTAATACAGTTTATGAGTAGATGTGCAGAGGTGTAAAAAGCTGTAATTATTCTGTGATATTTCAAAGATTTAAGCATTGACTGCATGCAAATGTAAGGGGTAAAATGTGAAACATCTATTATGGCACCTGCCAAATATTGTAGCAGTCAAAGCAAAACTGAAGGAATATGGGAATATGGGCTATAGTTTTAGTAAACAAGTGTATTACTGAACTCAGTGGCTAATGTTCATAAATTCCTACTATCTCGAGATATCTCAAGTTTAATTATATACATTAAACTATGACTCATTGCAAAATTTAAAGGGAACACCATTAACCCCTTAAGGACCATAGGCGTGCGCACGGGGTGTGCCGGGTGTGCCTGGGCACACCCTAATCCCCGCGGCACGCCTATGTATTGAGACCGGCAGGGGAGATCTCAGGATCCCCCTGCCGGCTCATGCAGAGCCGGCGCTATCCGAGCGCCGGCTCTGCTCTCAGCCTCCCCTCCCCGGCTCACATGCAGGGATGGAGGCAGGAGAGGACCGGCGGAGCTATTGCCAGCAGCTCCGCCGGGTTCCTCTCGCGAGATCTGAGCGTTGCCGCGGCAACGCTCAGATCTCGCGTGAGTGAACTCTAGCCCTGCGGGGCTAGAGTTCACTCTCCTCTGGACCACCAGGGATGGCAGCAGCAGCAGAAGGATCCCCCCTCCCAGGCATAAGGTAAGAAGGGAGGGGGGATAACTGATCTGCCTCCACCTCCACTGGACCACCAGGGACAAGGAACAAGAATCCCCCCTCCCCACATAAAGTAAGAAGGGAGGGGGGATATTAAATAATGTACCCCCACCTCCACCCCCCACAATCACCCACACACATACACAGCACCCACACACATACACAGCACCCACAGACATACACAGCACCCACAGACATACACAGCACCCACAGACATACACAGCACCCACACACAGCACCCACAGACATACACAGCACCCACACACATACACAGCACCCACACACATACACAGCACACCCACACACATACACAGCACACCCACACACATACACAGCACACCCACACACATACACAGCACACCCACACACATACACAGCACACCCACACACATACACAGCACACCCACACACATACACAGCACACCCACACACATACACAGCACACCCACACACATACACAGCACACCCACACACATACACAGCACACCCACACACATACACAGCACACCCACAGACATACACAGCACCCACAGACATACACAGCACCCACAGACATACACAGCACCCACAGACATACACAGCACCCACAGACATACACAGCACCCACAGACATACACAGCACCCACAGACATACACAGCACCCACAGACACACAGCACCGACAGACACACAGCACCGACAGACACACAGCACCGACAGACACACAGCACCGACAGACACACAGCACCGACAGACACACAGCACCCACGGACACACAGCACCCACGGACACACATACAGCACCCACACACATACAGCACCCACACACACATACAGCACCCACACACACAGCACACACAGGACCCTCACACACACACACAAAACACTACCAGTACCCTCACACACAAACAGCACCCTGACACACAGTACATTTACAGCACCCTCACAAGTGCACACACACACACACAAACAGCACCCTGACACACAGTACATTCACAGCACCCTCACAAGCACGCACACACAAACACCCTCACCCACATAGTACACTACCAGCACACACACATCACACTAACAGCACCCTCACACAGCTTTGTGTGTGTGTGTATATATATATATATATATACATACATATACATATATATATATATACACGCCGCGTGTGCTTGTGCTTGAGGGTGCACACCCTAATGCAATAGGCTGCGCACGCCTATGTTAAGGACAGAGCTTCGAAAGCTTGTCTTTCACTTTATGAAGTCATGTTTTGCATTTTTTGCTGTTTGCGTTCAACTGCAATTTGCATTTTACTAATTTATCGCACCGACGCATATTATATACGGTTTTTAAAGGACAGAAAGGGCTTTAATTTGATGTAAATATATATACATAAATGCTTATTTATTATAAAAAAAAATACAGAAAAATGCAAAAAAAATGAAAAATTTTGAGTTTTTTTTTTACAGTTTTTGCAAAAATAATGTGTGCACAATTAGTGCAGGTTAAGGAAAGTAATTAAAAATAAATTAATTTAGTTGTTCTGATTTACAGAATATATAATGTGTCTGGGATTTTAAGTTTTTTTTCGTAGTTACAGGTCACAAAGCACAAGGAGTAAAATAAACTTTTAATGTGGAGCGATTTTAGAATTTGGTATGTTTGTCTTGTAAGCTTAATAGCCATAAAAGAAAACAAAATTGCCACACAAAAGTATATATTTATATAAAGTAGACACCACAGACTATTTACCTGAGGTTGTTTTGACACTTTCTACGTAGCCATTTTACCGACAACCTCTGCTGGAGTAAAATTGTGTTTTTTGGGGGTTTTGGCACACAAACTTATAACAAAGAACTTCTCATGTGTATTTTGTAAAGTCGGTGTGTGCTATTCCTGTACAAAGTTTTATTATGTGTTCAGTTACTTCTGCTGAGTACAACGGTACCCCCATTGTATGTCTTTGGCACTATTTCGTGAAGCTACAGTGCCATACAGGAGACCTGTCCTTTTCAGTATTCACAGTAGAGTTTTGAGAGACGGATTTAATGAGCCTATGCTTCCATTTGGGGTATTATAACAGTTTGACTGTTCAAAAAAAAATACAAAGGCCTACCATTTGTAAAAGTAGACACTCCAGGGTATCTCATAAGGTGCATATTGTGCCTTAGAATGCCCCCATTTGTCCACCAATATATGCCAAAGTATGTGGTAAAAAATTATTTTGGCCATTTTTTTACATACGGATTTCATTTTTGCTGGGCATTTTGTATATTTCATATGTGCCACTAAGTTCAAAACCCCCAAATTATGCTCAGCTAAGTCTTCTGAGTAAAAAGACACCCCCAATTAATGTATTTGGCACTATTTCATGAAGCTACAGTGCCATATAGGAGACCAAGTCATATCATTTTTTTTCCGAACTTTGAATTTTGACGCTGGGCCTATGTGCAATTTCCAAGCATCTTCGCAGGTTTTAAATTCAAACTACCCCACAAAGGCCTACCATTTCTTAAAGTAGACACCCCAGGGTATTTCAAAAGGCATATTTTGAACCTTAGCGTGGGATCATTTTTCCGCTAGCTTGTACCAAGTGTAATAAGCGTTTTTTCTGCCTTTTTGACACACAAAGTCAGTTTGCACAGTATATTTTGCAAACCTTATGTGTGCTACGACTGTATAATACTTCATATGTTGCTCAGCTATGTGGTCTGAGTACAGCAATACCCCCGCATGTACCTTTGCCAGGTATATGTGGATGTTGAAGGGGCACATTTGAGACGCAGACAGTTTTTTTTCTAACTTTGAAGTTTTATGCTGTGTCCATGTTCCAATTTGGAGTAGTTTAGATGGTTGGTTATTGAAACTTCCGCACAAACACATACTATTTATTAAAGAATACACCCTGGGGTAATTCAAAAGGCATATTTTGAACCTTGGCGTGGGATCATTTTTTCTCTAGTTTTTTCCAGGTGTAGTGGTAATGAGCGTTTTTAAATGTATTTTTTAACTTTTTAAAACTGTTTTAACTTTTTAAACTATTTTCTAAACTTTTGTTTTGCTTATTAATTTTTTTTTAAAGTTTCCTAAACTTTATTTTTTTCTTTTTTTTACAGATTTAGCATTTTTCTAAGCTTTTTCTTTACCGTTAACCCCTAACTAGCAGTAAGCAGCACTAACAGTAAATTCCCCATTTTCCCATAACTCCCACCCACCCTAGCTAGCAAAATATTTAATTAAACAATATTTAAATTAGTTAATTAAATAAATTTAACCCCTGAGGGTTAAAAAATAAATAAAAGTTAATCATCAGGGGTTAAAAAAAATTAGATCACAGTATAATACTGTATTTTGATCACTGTCGGCAGTGATCGACTGGCAGGGAAGGGGCTAATTTTTATTTGAACTCGGTAAAGGTTTATTTTTTTATTTTTTACTTAAACTTTATTAAAACTTTTTTTTAACTTAATTTTTTTACTTTTTAAAGCTTATTTTAAAACTTTTTTAACGTTAACCCCTAGTTAGCTTAACACTAAATCCCCCAATTGACCACTAACTTCTACCCTCCCCAGCTAGCTAAATTTATAATTTTAAAATATTTAAATTAATTAATAAAATAAATTTAACCCCTGAGGGTTAAAAAAAAAAGAATTAACCCTCAGGGGTCAGATCATAGTCAGATCATAGTAAAATGAAATCCCTGCCAATTGATCACTGTAGTCAGTGATCAATTGGCAGGGAAGGGTAGTTTTTTTTACACAGGGAAGCAGATCAGCACTGATCCGTCTCCCTGCACTTCACACTGAACCCGGAAGTGCAGGGAGGCGGAAGGTGAGTATACTGAACACATGTGCCCGCTCTGACATGCTGTCAGAGCGGGCACATGAGCTGGGACAGCCGGATCCGGTGCTCCCGGTCTGCCTCTAATTCAGAGGCAGACTGGAGCACCATTAACCCCGCGATCGCCGCGATTGCGGCGATCTGGGGTTAATTTTAACGGGTGACGGACGAGGTCCATCACTCGTCGTTAAGGGTTTCCCCTGAGTGACGGACCTCGTCCGTCACTCGTCATTAAGGGTTTAAAAATATAGCAAACAACAGTCCAAATATAAAACAATAAATATCACTTTTTTTAAATGCATGCATTTCTTTCATTTGGGTTATATCTAAAACAATTTGCAAAAGTTTAAAATCTCTTGTTGGTAGCCTTTACGAGTCCTCCCCTTCTACTCAGCCCAGACTTTCAGTAGCTGTCCAATCACAGACTTCCCAATGTTGCTCAATGAAAAGTCTTTGCAAGGCTGAACTATACAACCTGGAACTAACAGATCTGGTTATCTGATTGACAGCCAGGGAGGTGAAACAAGTTAAATTTACAAAAGTGCAAATTTAGTTTGAAATCTACACTTTCTGTATAGAAAAAAAGAGGCCACACTCATCACACTTTAAGCACTTCTGCAAGCTAAAGTTGCAAGTTTTTAATTTCTTCATATTGTTTACTGCCTTTTCCTGGGCTGTGCTTTGTATGAACTTGATTATGATTTAATGTACTAATTATTTTAATATACATTCTTATATAAATTTATAGTAAAAGGGAGCATATCATAGCATAAGTTACAGGTGATTTTCAAAGTTCTATTCCATGGTGTAAATTCAAGAAATTCATCTCCCTTATACTGGTATAATGGCATCATAAATATATGTTAAAAAATATATTAAAGTGTTGATTACTATATCACCTTGCCATAATATTTTATGTGGTTTTGTGAAAAACTTAAATAAAAGTTAACATTTTTAAAAGCTAAATGCAAAAACGGGGGATTATTCTTCATCCACGTATTTTTGCTTAAATAGAAGATGCATTAACACAACCCATTAAATCTCTCTACTCCAACAAAATCATATACACAGATACAGTGAAAGAAAGAGCTGCACCACAAGCCTAAAGAAAAATTATGCAAACCTTTAAAAAAGATTATCTTATGTAACAGGAAACAGAGAAAATGCTAAATATAATGAAACACTGTAAATATTCTATTCTCTCAACAATCACTCTTTATATGCATTCACACTTCATAGAAACACAGCAAGCTCTCTCATGATGTATTGGGTGGTGCAATCCTTATCTAGGAATGTGTGTAGGTATTTGTTTTTACACATGTGATGTTCCAGTAACTAAATGTACAAATGCACAGTCCATGGTGAAGTATGAATCAGAAAATCATCTCGTAGAACATATGCAAATGCAGTCATATTTAGTTACTTAGATGAACCGCTCAGTGCTACATGTGGAAAACTCCCCACCTCTTGATATTGTATGTAGAAGCATGCTTACTAAAGGTAGAGAATGTATAGGTGACAAGTAAATGACGGATAGACTACTTACATTTTTCTAGAGCATACAGTTGTTCATTGGAAACATAGACAAGTATAGGGCCACCAAGGATAAAAGAGAGGTAGTCACACAAACTTTCTATTGGTATATGCACAAATCAGTTATGCAAAATTAAACATTTGTGACTTCCAAAGGCCTTATTACAGACAAAGATATGCTAAAATCAGCAGAAAATGTACATTATTGTATATTTAGTAAAACAAGTTCTATAGGTAAAGAACATTTTTTAAAAGCAAAAATGATCAGATCAGAAGGCTAAATATTTTGAAACATCTATCCATTTTTAATAGGGAAAAAAAAATACATATTACATTTACTCTAACAAATGACTTGTACTAAGCATGACTTTTTGGATTTTCATGAGGTGAAAAAATGGAAAATGTATTCATACTTACCGTAATTTTCTTTTCCTGGCTATTATTCATGGCAGCATATACACATGGGTTAGCTCCTCCCCTTACAGCCGATAGGACAGGAAAACCACCAAGGTTTTAAAAGGAGGCTCCATCCCTAAGGTCCTCAGTCAGTTTACAAGCTCTACAGTACATAAATAGAGACATTAATGGGTGGGAAGTATATGCTGCCATGAATAATAGCCAGGAAAAGAAAATTACGGTAAGTATGAATAAATTTTCCATTTTCCAGGCTAATCATGGCAGCATATACACATGGGGAATACCCACGCTTACAAAGGGAGGGACAGAATAGCCAATCAAATAATCAGAATAATTCAACATAGATAGAAGAATTAACTGAGTTAAGTACTTGAGTACCAAATTGTGCATCATAGACTGTTTTAACGAACAGTATGAAATGCCAGACAAACGTGTCTAAAGAGGTTCAAATGCTAGCTAACAAAAAGTGTCAGCGGAAACCATTACCATGGCAACCCATGATGCTGCTACAGCATGAGAGGAGAGTGCCCTGATACCCTCCAGCACAGGTAGAGAACGGACGTGACGTCCAAATTGTGCCTCACGAATTACTTCAATGTCCAATATGTAATGCAGGACAAACTAGTTCAAAGAGGTCCAAATGCCAACTTTACAAAGTTTCAGCAGAGACCATTGCCATGGAAGCCCACGAGATGCTGTAATAGTACTAGTGGAGAATGCCCCAAATCCTTTGGTACAGGTAGAGAATGGCATTGAAAGGCTCTCACTTTAGGCAGGATCTCTGGTGCTACCAGCAAGACAACCATATCCTGTTGAAATTCAGTGAATAGGGGTACACAGGATCAAGCCTGGAGTTCACCCATTTTCCTTGCTGGGGTACTAGCCACGAGCACTTTCTGTGCTACCACCATGAAAGCACCTTCTAGAGGTTTGAATAATGGTTCAGTCAGGGCCCATGAGAGCAGTGGTACGTCACACATTGGCTTCACCACACTCCGTGGAGGCATGATTTCATTCAATGCCTATATGAAGCAAAGTGCAGCTAAGTGCACACATTCACCTTGCTGAGGTACAAGTCACCAGCAACAGCAACGTCTGGGCTAAAATCATGGAAGCTCTTGCTAGAAGTTCAGTCAGAGTCTGTGAGACCAGTGGTACGTCACATATTGGTTTCAACATCCTCAGCGGAGGCTTGAGTTCAATTATTGCTTACATGAAGCAAAGCACAAGGGATATCAACGCTCAATCGGTACCCTTCAGTACAGGTAGAGAATGACCTAGATAAGCATTCACCATAGGCAGGATCTTCAGATGCCAAATGCAAGATGACCATATCTGTTGAAAAGTAGTGAAAGGGGGTTCACAGGATCAAGCCTGGAGTTCACCCATTTTCCTTGCTGGGGTACCAGCCACCAGCACTTTCTGTGCTACCACCATGGAAGCTCATTCTAGAGGTCCGAATAATGGTTCAGTCAGGGCCCGTGAGACCAGTGGTACGTCACATATTGGCTTCACCACACTCAGTGGAGGCATGATTTCAATCAATGCCTATATGAAGCAAAGTGCGGCTAAGTGCTCCTCTAGAGTGTTATAACACAGAACCTTTCAAGGCCTGAACGAGGAGTAATTCCAACAGAAAAAAGCATGTCAAGCTTAGTAAAGCCTGTATAGGATTGTAAGAGGATCTCAATGACCGTCTCAGGGATGCCTATACTAATATGGACCCCTGCATCAACACCAGAACTTGAGGATCCTGGTGTGTCATGGGGCCTTGTAATAGGTCTGGACATACAGGAATTTCCCTTGGAGGTTCCAGAATCATCTTATTCATCATAGGAATTTGAGTCGACACGGTCTTCCACTGTCACCTTTTGCATTGCCTTCTTAGGAAAGTAGAAAACAGGAAAATATGTACATCAGACTAAAATTCTAAATTTGAGTCAGTGTATCCTGAACCTGAGCATTCTGGTCCTAGCATGTAAAAAATACTGGTAGGTCCAAGAAATGGCCATCAGATCTATGTAGGGTATCAGACAATCTGCGTCAACCCTGAGGATACGTCAGGACCTGGTTGCCAATCCACCTTGTCCACAGTTATTCAGCTCTAGCAAACAGCCATTGTATTCTGAGCCACTGGTTGTTCTTCTGTGCCCTGATTATGGGCTGGAATTCCATCAATACGTATCTGTGAGACCCATCTTGGTAAATATAGGATACAGTTGCATTGATTTTTGAGCAAATTTGGACCCACTCATTCTTCAGCAAGCATCTGAAGTGAAGAAGAACCTTGAAAATGACTCTTAGTTCCATACAAATGAATGGAAATATTGTGCAACATGTTCCAAACACTGTGCAACCAATCTTATAAAAACTGGAATTCGAGCTAATAATCAACCAATGAGGTTCTGTTCACAGGAAACTCAGAGATCTAATCCCTCTTTCAGCTGCCAGGGAAGGTGTAACTCCACTGATGGGGGACATAGTAAGTGGCTGACTCCAATAATCTTTCTCTTGTTGGATCAAGATAGGAAGGATCTGTAAGGAATCCAGAGATGCCATTGGGCCCATCTGACAAGTCTGCTGGTGGAAGCCAGGATTCCTAGTAGTTGTATCTATTTTCTTGCTGTTACCAAGCAGAAATGAAGAAACTGGGAGAGAAAACCTTTACAATCTGTGGAACTGTTCCCGAGATAGGGAAAAGCAGAGCATAGCATTTTCCACTCGGGAATGTCAACCACTGAGCTGGTCTGAAACTGCTTTTCTTGATATTCACCAAGCAGCCAAACTTTAGGAGTTATGAAAGAACTATATACCTCTGTGTGCCTGCCTTCTGAGGGTCTAAGGCTATCAGAAGTAGATCCTCCAGCTAATGGAACCAGGTGGAGTTCTGGACTCTCAATAACACTATAAGCACATATAAAGATTCTTGGGGCCACATTGAGGCCAAATGGTAGGTTCTCTTCTGAGCTAATGCCGAAGATCTCTGCAGATTGGACTGAAAATAAGCATCCTTGAGATATATAGAGGTAAGGAAATTATCCTTCCAGATTGCTTGAGATATGGATCTGCTTGACTCCATCCCGAAGACTCTGACATTCAGCCTCTTGTTGGCCCCTCTTATGTCCAATGTAGGCTTTCCTGTGCTTTTCCTCTAAGCACCAGAAGAGAGGCGAAACTTGTCCCTGGAACTGCTCTTGTTCTGGGACCTAAAAAAAAAAATATCACCTCTTCGTCCAGAAGGCTTCTTCCTTCAGTGCTTTACCTTTTGATTCATTGGTCTTAATATTCCTGTTGGTATGGGGACTCCTGTGCCCGTTAAGAAAAAACTCCAGTCTATATCAATCTGGACCATGGATACCACACAAGCCTCCAGAGTATGATGAGCCCAGGTATGTATGATCAGAAAAATGAGGCTCCTAGTACCGGAGGAGATATGTTCATTGCTGAAGAGCAAAACGACTGCGTTATAGCTCCATTAGAACCTTGAAAGGCAGGTTTACCAACTGCCATGAGTCACCTCTGGAGTATTCCCTGCAGGGCCAGTAGCTCCATGTATCTCAGAAATACTGGTCACTGGAGGTTCTCCGGTCTGACTATGACTATGAGGAGCTGGGATCCTTGGAACTTCCATCCTAAGGTACCAATATCTTGCAGCCCTCATTCGCCTTTTCAATGGAATTATCCAAAGTTACCCCAAACAGCACCACCCCTTCAAATAGAATGGTGTAGAGGGCAGACTTGGAGGATGAGTCATCATCCCAGAAATAGAACCATAATGCTTTCCTAGCTGCTATAGACAAAGCCATTTGATCCAGAGAATATCCTAGTTACATCTAGGGAAGTTTCTGTGAAGAAGTCAGTTGTAACCTGAAGACTTCAGACTGCCTCTTCAATCTTGGCTTTTAATATCTCTTTCCATAGTAGCCTTGAGATCTTTAATCACATATTTCATGTTTGTAGAAACAGCAGCGGAAGTCACAGCTGGCTGACCTCCTGCAATGGTAGGCGTAAAATTTTGGATAGGTCTGCGTCCACCTATGATCCATAAGTGTGCAACTTAGGTGGTGTAGTTCTGGGGTTGGAAATAACTTCCTCCACAGGGTAAAGCCTGGCCTCTTTTCTTACCCCTAAGGCCTCTGGAACTTACTTTGTAAGCCCTGCCTGCATGTCATGTGGCTGCACAGTGATAGGTCATGCTGAAGCGACAACCTTCTGGAGGAAGTCAGTGCATAACCGATTCCTTCCACTGTTTTCACCTCATAACCAGATCCTGGTGAAGAATCAGACACCTGACAAATAATAATAACTAAATATTACCTGTGGTAAGTATTAAGAAAAAATGTGCACTGTTAAATTCTATAAGAAACCAGCGAAACAGCTTTAAAACAGGCTGAAGACAGCACTTATCCATGTCTGGAGACACTGCAAATACTTACCAAATAAGTGTGGTAGGTTTACTGTACTTTTCCCTTTATTTTAGGCACTTTCTGGCAATTGCCCTTATCCAAGATGGCTGCCACAACTTGTATTCACACAATGCAAGTCATCTGTATTAGGCCCAATAAGGCACAAACTGCACACATGTGGGCCTATTCCGAGTGTGTTTGCTGTTTAGAGACCAGGGAGAGGGCTCCTTCTGAAGCCTACATGGCCCCTAAACACCCAGGGTACCGGGAATAAATCACTGGGACCGAGGGGAAGCAAAATAGATAACAAAAGTGCCTGCAAGGGAGTTGAAAAGGCAACCACGTGCAAAAAGTCAAAGTTTAAAGGCACCACAGTCTAAAGGCCTCAAGATATAAAAGGTAACACAGTTTTCAAAATGTATCACAGTTTTAAATATATCAGTCTTCAAATGCACTGCAGTTTTCCAAATGTACTGCAGTTTCAATACATGCAAAAGTATTAAATGCAAATTTAAATGAAACAGTTTTAAATGCCACACAGCCGAAATGCAACACAGCTTAACCCCTTAAGGACATATGACATGTGGGACATGTCATGATTCCCTTTTATTCCAGAAGTTTGGTCCTTAAGGGGTTAAATGCTTCCTAGCAAAAGCACAACTGCATAATGTACCACAATCTTAAAAATAAGGTACAGCTGTATAATGCACTAGTTTAAAGATATCAAAGCTTAAATGCATCACAGCATAAAAGCACAACTGCATAATGTACTACAGTAAAACAGGCAAATAAAGTAATGAAGATAAAAAACATACATGTCCGTAAGTTAAGGGAGCAAATTGCTCACGTCCTAAGGGCTGTAGGACAGGAAAAAGACTGAGGACCTTAGGGATGGAGCCTCCTTTTAAAACCTTGGTGGTTTTCCTGTCCTATCGGCTGTAAGGGGAGGAGCTAACCCATGTGTATATGCTGCCATGAATAATAGCCTGGAAAGCACGATTGTTCAATAATGTGGTTTATTATTTCAGAATCATTCAGTTTTGATACATGTTGCATCATCATATTATCTTATTAAAGAAAAATCTAAACATTAAACACCATTTTATTGGACATAATTCAATAATGTTTTTGTTAAGGCTATTAATAAAACTAAGATTACATTATAGATTACACTCATTTGAAACCCTCATGTTTTATATATTTGAACATATGCAAAAAAAAAACAAAAAAATCCCAAAAACTTCTAAATTACTATTCAACTACTTGGCTTTCTGGTTTGCGTAGTAGATATCCAGTAAAACCCTTTTTGGGATAACATAAAAAATAAATAAATACATATATATATATATATATATATATATATATATATCTATATATATATATATCCTGATATCATATCCTTTATAATCAGTATGCTAAATAGTTTTTTAATTAATCTTTACTATAATAAAACCAAATTCCACACTAAGATGCTTCTGTTTACATATGCAAACTAAATCTGTATTAATTTAATAAACTACCTTTGGTAGTTTATTCTATTGTAATCTTAAGAATGCAGATACTATTATTATGATTAATTCAATCACAGTCTGCTTTGAATTTTGAAGGATCCAATTGACTCTAGGTATATACGGAAAATATTCTATAGCATATGAACATATTTGTTCAATAGGGACAATTTTAAAGTAAAACATTTAGTTTTAGAACTGTGCTTTGTCTTTTGCTCTTTCTTCAACTTTTCTCTACTTTAACATTTCTTTCCTTACCTAAATTACCACTTTTCTTGGTTCCAAAGTTTCTTCTATTTGATATAATTTACTGGAATGGAGTATGTCATTGGAAATTAACAAATGGTCTATTCAGCACTGAAACAGTAATCCATCTTACCTACAGTAAATTTTTCGGTGAAATGGTCCTCCAATTGATCGAGGAGAGTTTTGTTACTATTTAGACTCTGTGGAACGGTGAACTCTATTCATGGAATATACGGTAGTACAAAATATTTGTTTCTCTCAGTTACCATTTTGCAACTTACAAATTTCAAGATTCTTTAATCTTTTTAAGTTTAACAAATAATATTTATTAATATTTTTGATCAAATATTTAACACTTATGATTAGAAATCTAGATTTGATGCCCCTGTCTGAACTGACTCTAAACAGACTCTTCACACCTTTGGAGATCTACCAATTCTACCAGCTCAATCTTTTTTTACTTCCATAATGCCACGGATGACCTGTGACAGGCAATTTCTTCCATTTGAAGAACTACGTTACTGCACAAAACCTCTGTATCGCAGCATTTTCACTTTATACCAAATACCAAAAAGTTAGGACCCAGTGTGCCCCGTTCAGGTTCAAGAAAAGAAGAGGCCCTGCAATTATCCTTTACAGGTCAAGATTGGACAAAAATAATGACATTGATACATCACAGTTCTCAAAGTATCAAGAAATTTATTATAAATTATCTACAAAATGGTACAATAATCTGCAAAAACTATATAGTTTCTAACTGGAGGCATCCTTACTTCTGGGAATGTCTGACTGTCTCTTTTTGGGGAAGAACATATGACATTATTATCACAGTAGCAGATGAGGCAATGGAATTTCACCCAGCAAATATGCTCCTGAACCGTGCAGATTTGCCTATTTCAAAATAAAAGGAAATGCTATTCTAACACTTACTGACAGCAGCAAAATCCTTGATCTCTGCCTTCTGGCTGCAACAGGACCTACTGACACATTAGAGTTGGCTGGGCCAACCACATGGAAGAACGTACAGAGGCACGGAAAATACATTTGGAAAAATATGATGAAGTGGGGAGAAAGGGGCAATGTTACTTGAATATCTTTAATTGAAAGCAGAGCTTATATAACCCCAATCACTACTCTTGGCTTGTAAATATAGTGTGCCTACATAATGCTATAGGGCAATATTAAGTTCACCATGGCCCATTCTCCTACACTCCCTCGCTTCCACCTACACTTGCCACCTCCACCCTTCCATGCTTCCTACCTCTTACTTGTCTTTATCATTTCTATGTTCCTAAATGTCACTCACAAAAATCCAGATATGATGCAAGATGTACCCTACCTTAATTCAAGTAGTAGCCTCAGTAACTAATTGGATTCTTCCTGCATTACAGCGTGTCTTATGGAGAGACAGGAGCATGGGCTAGGTGTGTAAGACGATTGGTTGACAATTCTTGTTTCCAGTTCTTAATGATTTAAGATAACCTGGGAGTCAGCACACCGTGCCTATTAATCGGCTCTTCATTTGAATTCCTTCTCTTATACACATAGGTCCTGTGATTTATGAACATATTAACATTGATTGAGTGGAGCAAAATTCTTTTAAATTATGAATTTTTGTACATGTCTATTTGCAACAACAATGACATTGTTAATTCCATTTTGAATGTTATAGAGAATAAACAAAAAAAGAAAAAAATGCCATTCTACCTGTGTATGATTTACTTACTCTCTCAGTAAATCATACACAGGTAGAATGGCATTTTTTTCTTTTTTTGTTTATTCTCTATGATATTCACTATTTAGGGGTTACCCCCTTTTTGTGCCCTCTACCGTGTGATATCTAAATTTTGGCCCTAGGTTAATTCTTTTCATTTTCTTCGTATAACCATTTTGAATGTTAACTAATATTACAAGTGACATTGATTACCTTTGTTTGAAATACTTCAAGATTGCAAAAAACTAAATCTAGATTTGAACTTATATGATGCCCTTTTTGACACTTATAACACTCTATCCTTTTCAAATATTTTTATAAAACTTTTTTAAAAAAACTTTAGGAACATAAACAAAGGGATAGGGCACAAAATAAAAAAGGAAAAGGGGGGAAATAGTTCTCTGCCCACCACAGAATAAGTATACATAAAAGATAGGACATTGTAAAACATAAATAGAAATATGGTCATAGATTTGATATAAGACATAGTGAAAATAACAATAAAACTGTTTCAAATCTAAAGGCTTATGTTAAGGTGAGTCTCCTAAATAAATATAACAGTATATTTGTAGACTCTAGTCTCTATAAAATACAATATCTCCCCCGGCGAGGCACCTACCTTCCTCCTCCTCCTCCTTTTAGACCATTATAAAAAGTTGTCTAAGATAAGAGAGACCTTAATACCCTATCACAGCAGGGAGAAAACACTTTATTTATTTTTTTCCTCACATGGCCTATTTTCAATCTGTATATACTCTAGTATTATTTTTACTCTTGCATTTTCTTTTTTATTTTTCTCCCTTGCTTGGACAATATATATTGTATAGGTAGATTATGCAGATATTACATTTTATTAGTTTGATAAATGGTAACAACCTATGGATATATATGGTTTACTTTACAGAATCTCTGGAGTCTGATAAAATTTGAAATTCACTTTTAGCTAATGACTATTACATTGCTGATGTTTTGAATTTCCCAAATATTAATGTATCCTCAAAGATAGCACTTTAGGCTGAAAGAGAATGTTATGGGTAGTGTGTGAAGTGGGAAGACCCTGTAATACTGAAACCTGTGCACTCTCTTTAGTTTTCCTCTAATTAAAAACACATTCATTCAATTGTTTTTGTCATAATTCACTTTTCCAACAATCCCAAAAAAATAAGCATAGAGAGTATTATGCAAGAACCTGTAACTCTAAATAATGGGTACTATCCCAAATATACATTCCTCAAGCATCAGAAACACAACATATACAATAACAAAATAATGGAGACCAAAGACTCCATATCAAAATATTTGTATTACTTCCAAAGTAAAAATATACAGTAGTCACAAAATAGCAAAAAGTTAAAAGTGAATAGGTTAAGCCTAGAAACAGCAAAGTAATACTACATACACGGACCAAACCAGAGCTGGTCACATGCCACTAACTCCCCAACATTTTGGCACACAATAGTGCCTTTCTCAAGGGATAATAATACCACTCAATGGTCCAAAACACAGTACATTTGAATACTTGAAGACTATTAATGCCAGTAACCAGGGACCCACACAATATGCTGTGATATGTTTTTAAATTGTAAATTGGCACTATTTATTTGCAGGTTTTGTTTTTAATATAAACATTCTTTTTTTTAATTCACCTTCAGCAGGGACTAGTTTTTTCAAATTAGCATTGTGATCTTTGACAGTCCCTGGAAATGGGCAGGGCTTAAGCAAAGTTCCATTTGAGCTGCTAAGCTAAGAATTACCTGTAGACAGAGGAAGACAGAATGGTGATGCATAGATATTGAGATGCAAGGAACAAAATATAATAACAAAGTAATAAGAACAAGTGGTGTGTATAACCATAAAGATAATAGGAGTAAAGGAAAACTGAAAGAAAAAAAATACTTGTGCCTCTTTAAATCTTTTCATAAAGATTTCTTATGAGGTCTAATCTTAACCAAGTCTACTTAGTTGGATATATGAGAATTTTACAGTAGTCTAACATAGTCTATTCTGTATCTAAGAAAAAAAACTCTTCTAATTTAAGTTCACCAAACAAATAACACATCTTAAAGAACACATCATTTCTCCATAGTAAATATGTCTTGGATCTTCAAGGAATGTTTGATTATACACTTGTGGAGCATGTTAAAGGTATGCATGGTAAGAAATCTAATATTTATATCTACAAGAGGCAATAGATTGAAAAGATATTCAGTATGTTTCTGTCTGATTTACAGATCTAACTTTCACTTCCAATTAAAATGGCTAGATCAATTAAATTAATTTACCTCATATATCATATTAAAAAGGGTCAAGCATACTGTAGTTCTCCTGAAAGATAGTCAACCACTTTGAAGCATGAATACCACAGGTAATTGGTTAATAATTAAGAATCCTTTGAACATTAAGAATGTATGTCACCGTTTTCTCTGATATTCCTTGGTGATGTGACAATATTCATGAAAAGACTTAAAATGTCTGAGACAGCTTTCCTAATAATTTGCATATTCGTTTACTAGACAATGAAGTGACCAATCTGCAATATTTTACTCTTTCATGACCTTTGGCCCTTAATAAATGACTCCTTATGTATGGTCGTTTGTGGATCATCATTTATGTTAATCACAATGAAAAGAACATTAACAACAAAATATTTGATGAGTTCACTTTCTTTGCCCCAGGATAGCTAGGTGTCCTGCCAACTCATTAATTAGTGGCAAAGTAACAGCTGACTTCTCAGGGACAATCTCTTAATTAAAAGTCTAGGCCTGCCAGCTTGCTGCAGGAACAGCAGAGTGCTATTGTGAATTGGCACATCACCTCAGACACCTGTATTAAAGTGTATTAAAAGTTAAGCAGAAAGACAAAGTAACATTTAATATAATTTGCAAACATAAATAGTAATCCATTTTGAGCCAAGGTAAATTGGAGTTCTAGATTTCACTCATATTAGGATAATTTGACAGTCAGGTAGTCTTTGTTTTTTTTTTTGGTTTTTTTTCATCTAACCCATTAATGCCATTTGCTACAATTCCCTCCCCCCCCCCCAAAAAAAAAAAAAAGTTAGCATAATATTCCAAATAAATGTAAAATAACATTCACAACTGTGTGAATGGTTTGCTGTTCAGGCAAACATAACACGTTAAACTATGTTATTATACACAATTACTATGTTTTATTTATTTATTTATTCATCCTTTTTTTTTAAATATTGGGGAAAGAAAAACTTTATACAGAATACGGTATCTCTTTCCTTGCAATATTTCACACAGGTTGTAATCAAAATTATTCAACCCCCCACAGGCTTTTTAAAAAAATACAGACTTTCAGCAGTTTTAAATGAACAAATGAAACAAAAGCAATTGAAATAGCTCAACACAACAAAGACTTAAAGGACCACTCTAGTGCCAGGAAAGCATACTCGTTTTCCTGGCACTAGAGTGCCCTGAGGGTGCCCCCACCCTCAGGGACCCCCTCCCGCCCGGATCTGGAAAGGGGAAAGGGGTTAAATCTTACCTTTTTACAGCGCTGGGCGGAGAGCTCTCCTCCTCCGATCCGCCTCTTCTCCTCCCCGTCGGCTGAATGCGCAGGCGCGGCAAGAGCTGCGCGCGCATTCAGCCGGTCACATAGGAAAGCATTCATAATGCTTTCCTATGGACGCTTGCGTGCTCTCACTGTGATTTTCACAGTGAGAATCACGCAAGCGCCTCTAGTGGCTGTCAGTGAGACAGCCACTAGAGGAAAAAGGGGAAGGCTTAACTAATTGATAAACATAGCAGTTTCTCTGAAACTGCTATGTTTATAAAACAATTAGTTAACCCTAGCTGGACCTGGCACCCAGACCACTTCATTAAGCTGAAGTGGTCTGGGTGCCTAGAGTGGTCCTTTAAAGTGGTCTCCCCAAATATAACTGAAAATTCAACTTATAATGACTTATCCAGACTCAAAATTATTCAACCCCTGAATAGAATCATTCACAACAGCACAAAACTGCAACACAAGCATACCCGATGCAACAAATCAATGGCTTCCTTAGTTGCACCAGTTATGCTTGAGATGGAATACCTTAACTCGCTAGGGGTTTCTTGAGTGTCACATTGGACTGCATGTTAGAAATATGGCTAAGTTAAAAGAATGGTCAATAAACTTAAGAGAAGAGATCATCCTTTACAAACAAGGAACAGGACACAAAAAGATAGTGAAGGCACTGCATGTTCCTAGAGATACCGTTGGAAGCAAGTTTAAAGTTGAAGCAATGGTTACATTACTTGGACGGGACATAAAAAGGAAGCTATCAATGGCTAAAATCAGATTGAGAAGGCTGGTTGTGAAAAACCCATGAGTGACTGCAAAAGACCTGCAGCAAGACTTGGTGGCAACAGGTAAGCACAGTAAGCACAGTAAGGCACAGTAAGGCGTGTACTAAACACAGAAGGTTTCTATGCCAGAAATCCAAGACATACATCACTATTGACCCAATAGCACAAGACATGTGTGAGGAAGGCTGAACTTGATGGACGCAAGTCTCTTTTCAGCTATCTAACTATGTAACTATGTAACTATGTAGGCTCCAATATGCTAAAAATCATATAAATAAGCCACATCAGTTTGGGGATTCTGTTCTGTGGAATAAATATATAAAACTGGAACTGTTCGACCCAATGGATCAGTAGTATGTCTGGAGGTAGAAGAATTAAACATACACTGACAAGAACAATCTGCCTACAGTTAGGCATGGTGGTGGCTTGGTGATGCTTTGGGGCTGCTTTGCATCTTCTAGCACTGGAAACCTGCGGCATGTGGAAGGCAAGATGGATTAATTGAAGTATCAGAAAATCCTAGGAGAAAATTACATCCCATCTTTGAGGAAGTTGAAGCTTGGGCATAATAGGACCTTCAAGCAAGACAAGGAACCCAAGCATAACTTAAATTCCACAAAGGCTTGGTTGCAGAAGTAGTCCTGGAAAATTCTACAGTGGCCATCAGAGTCACCTGACTTGAACCCCAAAGAAAATCTCTGGTGGGATTTGATGAAGGTGTTTGCAGCTTGCGAACCCAATAATATTACTGAACTGGAGGCCATTGCTCATGAGATTCCTCAGGAATGCTACCAGAAACTGGTATCTGGCTAAGCATCTGATTTGCAGCTGGTCATAACAGTGAAAGGGTGCTCTGCTATGTACTAAAGATGCATGAAGGAATTGAAAAATTTTGAGACTGCAGAAGTCATTATAAGTTGCATTTTCAGTTGAATTTTAGAAAACCACTTAAAGCATTTGTTGTGTTGAGTTATTTAAATTGCTTTTGTTTGATTTGTTTATTGCAAAAAGCTGAAAGTCTGTAAATTTTGACAAATTACTGATTTTCAATAGAGGCTGAATAATTTTGATAGTTTGCATACCCTGGCAGAAATTGTGAAATGTTGGCATTCATTTTGAAAACATGACTGATCTAGCAGAAAAAATATTTTATTGAAGGATGGTGATCATATAAAGACATTTATTATCACATAGTTGTTTGGCACCTCTTTAAATCATAATGATAACAGAAATTACCCAAATGGCCTGATCAAAAGTCTCCATACCATTGAATGTTTGGCCTTGTTATAGACACAAAAGGTCACACACACACACACACACACACACGTTAAAATGGCTATTAAAGGTTAATTTCCCACACATTTGGCTTTTTAAATTGCAATTAGTGTATGTGTATAAATAATCAATGAGTTTGTTAGCTCTCACATGGAAGCACTGAGCAGGCTAGATACTGAGCCATGGGGAGCAGAAAGGAACTATCAAAAGACTTGCATAAAAAGGTAATGGAACTTGAAAATGCCAGTCAATACTGTTCAATCACTGAAGAAGTGGAGATTTCATGGATCTCTTGATACCAAGACAATGTCAGGTAGACCAAGAAAGATTTCAGCCACAACTGCCAGAAGAAGTTTTAGGGATAGAAAGAAAAACCCACAGGTAACCTCAAGAGAAATACAGACTGCTCTGGAAAAAGATGGTGTGGATGTTTCAAGGAGCCAATGCTACAGAAAAGCCAGCTACAATATGCCTGACAACACCTTGCCAGGCCTCACAGCTTCTGGCACTCCAGAAATTTTAAGTGACAAGACCAAAAACAGTGATTTTACTTACCTTAAATTCTATTTTCCTTAGTAAAGTGGCAGTACTGCATAAGTGGGTTGTTCCCTCTTATGTGGACAAGAAGCTCTGTAAAATATAAAACATTTAAATACTCCCGCCTACCTGCTCATAAAAGTCAGTACCCTCCTTCATCCAAAGTTTTCAAAATAACCATATGGAGACCAAATACTGCAAAATATAATGTATTATCCCATGGGAGGGAAAAAAAGGCAGTACTGCCACTTTACTAAGGAAAATATAATTTACGGTAAGTAAAATTACTGTTTTTCCTGTTGTAAGTGGCAGTACTGCACAAGTGGGATATAGCAAGATGCCTCAACGAAAACTGGTGGGTAATTAGTAGGCCACAGCCTGTAATGCTTTATGAAAGTGTGACATGAGGACCAAGTAGCAGCTTTACAGATATCTTCTGGAGAAGCCAATGACCTTTTAGACCAAGGTGTTGACATGGCTCTGGTAGAAGTTGGTAGGCCAACGTAGCTCTGGAAACCATCTTGCCTTTAAATGCACCTTGACAATTGATAAATAGATGGTCTGTAATTCTGTAAGGGTCTGATCTGTGGAAATATATATCCAAGGCCCTTTCAACATTTAGGCAGTGCCATTTCTTCTCCGTTTCTGTAGAGTGATCTTGACAAAAGGAAGGAAAAATAATAGGTTGGATTGGGTAGAAAACGTCTGAGGTGTAATACCATTTTATCCTGTGAAAGATCGTAAATTCTGGAGAGGATGACATAGCTTACAGTTCCCCAATCCTTTTAGTTCCCCAATCCTTTTAGCCAAAGTAATTGCCACCAAAAAAGCCATTTTAAATGTTAAGATCTTCAAAGAAATCACGTACAAAGGTTTGCAGGGGGAATTGCACATTGACCTAGGAACTACAGACAAATCCCAGGTGGGGAAAGCAGAAATACGAGACACAGACTTAAAGAATCTATGAAAAAGTGGATTAGATGCCAAATCTTTTACCATGAAATAACTGAGGGCAGAAACTTGCACTTTTAGAGATGAAACACTAAGGCCTGAATGAAAGCCGGATTGAAGAAATGACAGGATACAAGAAATGGAACACCAACCAGTTTCAATATCCCTTGATAAGCCCCATTGTAAACATTTTTGCCAGATCCTAAGGTAAATCCTAGTGGTAGAATTTTGAGTGGAAGAAAGGAGGGTGTTACAGATGGAATCTGAAATTCTTTGAGAATTACCCTTGCAGCAGTCAAGCTGTCAATCGAAACATCCTCAATGTTTCTATAGGGACGTCTGTGTTTTCTAGTAAGGTTGAAGAGCAAGGAAGAACCCAATGAAAGACCGTCTGATTGATTTCTGAAAACCAGCTCATGTTTTGCCAGTATGGGAGGATTGCTAAAATCCTTGCCTTGTCTGCTCGTATTTCACATAATCTGATCTATTAATGCTTGTTAAGACCTGCAGTGGTTATGGTACTGCGGTCTTCTATTCCTTTCCCAACAGCTGAGCCTAAGTGATTATAGCTACAGCAGGGAGTAGAGGAATAGTAGAGATGAATGCAGTTTCCAAGATGATTCTCCCCAGCAAATAGAATATTCCCCAAACATGAGCCTAGACTTCATGAAGGGTGTAACAGGAATGATCTTAATTGAAAACAGGCTGGCTTTTATGAGAAATCTTCCTGCAAGAGGACCTCCCACAGCAAACAAATACATTAACCAATCATTATGCAGTTTTACACTAATACACGCCTTCCCTCTGCCTGGGAGATATTGAGATAAGTTAAGGAATAAATCAATTATCTCCAGGCAAAGGGCACACATTGTCCCCAAAAGTTAGAACACCCCTTTCCCCACAAGGTATCCCCACGAAATACATATCCCCTGATAGCCCCGATCTGGGGGACAAACATATCCAAGTTTCACCCAGGTCGGTTCAGGGGTTCTTAAAAAGTGTGGAAGTCATGTTTTACCGACCACACGTGAGGCTCCTGCCCAAAACAGTTCCACGAATTCCGCGTGTGCGGTACCGAGGTGAAAAACAAGCAAAATTCCGAATAGATCCTCCTGGCTCATAGTAGCGATTGTTCCCCTTGTCTGCACGAACATAACTACCGAATGCTCTTCTGGCTGTTCGGTAAGTGGGAGAAGCCGGCGTTCGGTAGTTTCAGCGGTTTCTTCGTGAGGTCGAGTGTCCGATTTTAGTTCCAGACACTCGACGACCAAGTCCCGCTGACTCCCCTCGTGCAAACAAGATGGCTGCCGTTTTCTTTTCCATGTGGCGTTCGGCTATACGAACAGCGGCCACCCAGGGAACACTTAATCGACGGTTCTTTTGAACTTAAGGAGCCAGGAGGGTGGTTGGTGTTCGGTAGTTTCATACTGCCGAACTAATATCCAGTATTCATACAATAAATGGAGGAAACACACGAATACAGAAGAGAAATGTTAAAATAAAGTCAATTTTCTTCACAATGCTCCTGGTGGGAAGATGTGTGCCATCTTGAATTTCCAAGGGATTGAGAATCTGTCCAGAACCAAAGGGAGATCTTGTTTCATAATGGAAGCAACATTTCCTACTTTTGCATTAATTCTGATGACCATAAGGTCCAACTTTGGTAGCCCAAACCTTCTGACTAGGATACTTAATGTTTGAGGATGAATGGACGATTCTGTCTGTGTCCAGCGTTGCCTGCTCAGATCGTCTGCCACTAGGTTGTCTGATCCTTTGATGTAAATTGCTGAGATTGACTCCAATTCTATCTGAGCCCAAGTCATAATCTGTGCACAGAGCCTTTGGAGAGTTTTATCTTTGTACTGCCCTGACTGTTTAGGTAAGACACGGTAGTGAGACTGTCTGACTGAATTTTCACTGATTTGTTTCTGATTTCTAATTTGAAAGCTGGAAGGGCATTCCATAGAGCTTTTTAATTCCCTGAAGTTTGAGGACTGAGCAGCTTCTATTAGGGACCACAAACCCAGGCAAAAAAGTGATCCCAGATGTACACCCCCCATTTCAACCAGGGGAGGCACCCTATGAGCGATATATTCTACTCAATCTTGTGAGTGCATTTGTATTGAGCGCATATATATGTGTTAATTGTACTTCACTATTTTGTATATTCTTATGTTCCTTTTAGATTTATTTCCAGCCGTATCCCGAAGTTTTGTGTTGTCTATGGTTATCTATGTATATAAGGTCGTCTTCTGTGGGTAACGATCTTGGGAGGCTGCATTGTAATAACTAAGTTAAGTATTCGTACACATTTCACTACAGGTATTATCTTTAATAGTGTGTATATTATATTGTACTATTTGTTTTCTACCCATTTTTTTACACATATATCCATTGTCAAATTGATAAAGTATGGCTACTAATGCCAACTTTTTGTCAAATTTACAATTTAACCGGAAAAAGAAGTTTGAGGCTATGTTTAAGGAATGGGACAAACCACAACCCTTTAAGGGGCTAGACGAATTCTTTAAAAAGAAAGAAAAGTTGTTAGCCGCCGAAACAAAAAAGTGGTGGGAAGTAGCCTATTTGGAGAACTATCTCAAAGAGGGCCTTGTCCCTAGGGGTTTGAGGATAGACAAAACCCCAGCATTTGGTCTGGAGGATGACCTCTTTTTACAAGAATGGGACGAAATTCTTATGAACTGTTCCTTCCAATTAATTCAACTCATTATTAAACATTCGAAAGATATGCAAAATAAATTAGAATCTGAGTTGATTGACTTGGATACAAATCCACCCCCATGGTTTGAAAGTGAAGAATTTAAAGAGAGAGAGGAAATCCTTCAGAACAATATAAAGAAATTAGATGAAAAAATTGCAGAAACAAAAACCAAAAAGTATAGTAGGGATAAGGAGGACAAGTTGTCAGAAACCTTCTCAATGCGAAATAAAATACGCAGAAGAAGACCACGCATTCTGTCACATATCAATAATAAGAGGAATAACTCACGACCTCCCTTTAATAGAACAAGAATTAATTCCCAATCTAGGGTTACACAAAACACCTTTCCCAGATCACAGTATGATCGACCAAATGATCATTCAGAGACATCTAGTAGAGAAATAACTAATTCTCATCCATCTAGGAATAGATCCCCTGAAAGGACACAAAACTTAAGATCATATGCCCAAGCCACAAGAGAAAAAACAGGGATCCAAGGAAGTAATATGCAATATAACGATCGAGAAGTAAATTTTCAGGGGAGATCACGGGGTCCAAAAGAAAAAACCATCACAAACTATTTCCGTCCAAGGATGGAAACCTGGGAACATACCAATCGCTTTGCCCCTTTATATCAGAACTCACCCACAAAGAGAGTCCGAATAGAGGACTAGTTCCACTACCCCAAGTTGTTTATTCATTGGAACAAAGGGAAATAGATAATGGTATCTTTAATTTAACAAATATTCCCCTTACAGATGAAGAGATTAATTTACTATCTAAGGGAATGAAATTTGCTCCTAGTAAACCTTCTAATGACTTTAATCTTTTCATAGATCAAAAAAAATGTATTCGTTCATTGACTATTAAAAGACATTTTCTTTTAAATCCACCATCTTCAGACGATACCTTGAACACCCCAACCACCCCTTCTAGCTATAACTTTCAACGCAAATCACATTTTTTTCCCATTCAAAGTAAAGGCCCTTTTTTAGAGACATTCGAACATATGGTGAACCATACCTTCCAGTCTTTCAATGTAAAGGATAAGAAAAGATCACAAACCTCCAATCTAACAAAGAGAGAAGAGGAAATTCTTAAAAATCTAATGGATCGTGACGATCTAATAATTAGGGAGTCCGATAAGGGAGGTGGCATAGTTTTGATGACCACCTCCTATTATCTAGAAGAATCTGCCAACATACTGGGGGATAAAAATACCTATACCATCTTAACCAATGATCCAACGTTGCGCTTCAATGTGAAATTGGGGACCCTTCTAGACCAGGCATTTAATAATGGGATCATTACTCAAAAAAAATTAGATTTTTTACTCCAAAAAAATCCTGTCATACCAATTTTTTATTTTCTACCCAAAACGCATAAACGCCTCCCTAATCCACCAGGGCGTCCCATTATTAGTGGGGTGAATTCACTGACAGCTAATTTATCCGCTGATGTTGACTCATTTTTACAAAAATATGCACAAGGAGCACCTTCCTATGTGCGAGATACAAAATCCTTTTTACAGGAGTTAGAATGTATTGAATGGAAACCGGAATACAGTTGGGCCACATTAGATGTGACCTCTCTGTATACTGTGATTAGTCATCGTCTAGGATTGGAGTCAGTTGATCATTATATGTCTAGGGACAATACATTGTCTGCTGGCCATAGGGAGTTCATCTTATCCTCAGTTCAATTCATTTTGGATCACAATTATTTTTTCTTTAATGGTGATTATTATTTACAAATCACTGGGACCGCCATGGGTACCAGGTTCACCCCCAGCTATGCCAACACCTACATGAGGAGATGGGAAGAGCTCTTCGTGTGGTCGGGGCATGGCTGGAGGGAGAACCTGGTCCTATGGCGGCGATATATTGACGATGTTATTATTATTTGGAAGGGGTCTTCGGTTATTTTTCAAGATTTTGTTCGTTATCTTAATTGTAACCAGTACAATTTGGTCTTTACCCCAGAATGGAACAAACATGAAATTCATTTTTTGGACCTGGTCCTTTTTTGTGACCAAGAACAAATACAAACTAGGTGTTTTTTTAAACCTACAGATGGTAACGGCTACGTACACCAACGAAGCTGTCACCACAAGCCTTGGTTACGGGGTATAGCTAGGAGTCAGTTCACACGTGACAGACGAAATTGTTCCAGCTTTCAGGATTTTAAGATTCAATCATCACACATTAAGAAAAAACTCATTGATAGGGGTTACAATAAAAACTCCCTGGATAAAGAAATCCGCTCCATCAGCTCAGTACAGCGTAGCTCATTGTTAGAAGATAGGAGTGGTGTAAATGAAAATAACAAAAACTTTAAATCATCTTTTATAACTCAATATAATACTGATCATTATAAAATTAAAAAAAGTTTACAGGATTTCTGGCCCATCTTACTCCAGGACCCGGTTCTGGGAAAGTCTCTATCGGATCGCCCTATGGTGATCTATAAAAAGAATAAGAATCTTAAGAATCTACTAGCTCCTAGCTACGCTATTAAACGCCCTAATACCCACCTTTCTCCAACTACGGGTTTCTTTAGAGGTTGTGGAACCTGTAAAGCCTGTACTACTACATTACCGTCTAAGACACAGGTTTTTTATAGTAACATCACAGGGGATACTTTTAAGGTTAAATCCGAGATCAGTTGCCACACGGACCATGTGGTTTATCTACTACAATGTCCATGTGGCAAACAGTATGTGGGACGCACAAAGAGGATCTTAAAGGTTCGAATACTTGAACATCTAAATAATATTAAGAAGAAACTTCAAACTCATTCAGTTTCGGCCCACTGTTCCAACTGTCCATCTTTTACGTTTCGGGAATTTAGTTTTATGGGCATTGAAAGAGTCTTTCCATTCTGGCGAGGGGGTGATAGAATCCAAAAACTATCCCAGAGGGAGACTTTTTGGATACACAGGTTGAGTACTCTAGAGCCAAAAGGCCTCAATATTGGTATTGATTTAGTTTGCTTTCTGGATTAAGATTTATTTATTTTTCTCTATATGAAAATATTTTTTTATATATTTTGGGTTAATGCCACTTTAAATAAGGTTTGTTTTTTCCATATAGGATATGTGGAAGAATATGCACAATTGAATTGCTTATTATATACTCTAGGAGATTCCTAGTGCAATCTGGGAATTTAGTTGTATTCGGGGGTATTTTTTTCCGTATTCTACGAATATGCAGATATTAAAAAATAGTATTTTTACATACTCTCTTATAAAATATAGTTATTTGGGATATTGGATATATGTGTAACTCCATCTAATATTGGAGACTCTTTATAGGAATATCAAAAAAGTATTTGTTCAAAAAAATAAAACAATAAAAAAAAACTGTGCATGTTATATTTCAAACACAAAATAAGTTTTTTCTGTTGATAAAATTATATATACCATATAAATGTGAATTTTTTGATACACCTTTCACTTTAAGAAACACTGTGTGTCATTGCTTAATTATAGCAACTAATGGTGTTTGATTATAATTCTGAATTACACAACAAAGTATATTGGAAATGAGGTTACTAATATTATTTTTTCTTTAGCAGATAGAATGTATTGCTCTTTACTGTTTTCTTTGATTATACATTGATATTGATATATAACGAAGGTGGAACGCATTTGAGCCGCAGGTGGAACGCATACGGAACGCAAGTGGAACGCGGAAGTATGATACAATTTTCACTTCCGGTTCCGGCTACTCGAACGCGCCGTTTTTGATTACAGCAATGCAAGGAGGATGAAGAACAGCTGGATAGCTTCCTCACAGGACCAATGAAGTAATGGATACCGGACACCACCCACGGAACCACCAATGGATATTGGAACTAGCCCTATTTAAAGAGGACTCCGGGATGGGGGGAATAGGATGTTTTTTTATCTGTTGTAATTGTACATTGATTTTATTTCTTTATGCGGTCCCTGATGAAGTTCTATGCAGAACGAAACGCGTAGGACCATACTGTTTTTCTTTTATCTTTATATTTGATATTGATGGTGATTATTCACTTTTTATCAATAAATACATATTTTTCTACCATTACCCGTTTGGAGTCCTGAGCATCATTAAGGAAGCCTACAAGGAGCCAAGGGATTACTTACCCCCCATTTCAACCAGGGGAGGCACCCTATGAGCGATATATTCTACTCAATCTTGTGAGTGCATTTGTATTGAGCGCATATATATGTGTAAATTGTACTTCACTATTTTGTATATTCTTATGTTCCTTTTAGATTTTTTTTCCAGCCGTATCCCGAAGTTTTGTGTTGTCTATGGACACCCCAACTTGTGACTGATGCATCTGTATTTCTGGTGATCCAATTTATTTGCTTGAATTAGAGACCAATTTTCATGAACCTTGATTCTATCCACCAATTCAGTTCCTTTACTCTGGCTTAAATCTGTATTTCTTTGTCCAGATCTTCTACTCTTTTGGACCATTTTGATAAGATGTCCCATTGTAAGGGTCTGATCTCTGATCTTGCCCACTTTACCACTGGGATGGTGGATGTAAGGAGGCCAAATCAGCTCATTGCTTGTCTGACAGAACAGCGATTCTTCCTCTGAAGCATACAAAAAAGCATAGAAACAGTATCCTTGTCGAAGGGAACATTTCAGATTTTTTTAAATTTAATATCCAACCGTGATCTTGCAAAAACTGAGTGGTAAACAGAAGATTCCCGTCCAGCGTTCTATGTAAGGGATGATGGCTATGCTCAACAGTTAATGGTAGAAGGATCATCGTAAAAATGGGAGGGGCTGAAGATAGGCCATATGGAAGTGCCTTGAAGTGAAAATGGATAAGCTTCTGTTGATTGCTTGATTTTATTGCAAATCTGAGGTACCTTCTTGAGCTTACAGCCATAGGCACATGTAGATAGGCGTGATGTATTCTCCCATCTGAAGAATCTGGGTGACTGAACGGATATTGCAGAACCGTTAGTACAGAATTTTTTGTACTTTTCCTATGACTTCTTTATTTAAGAGGGTCAGTGAGGTAGAGAGAAGGGCTTCTGATTTCTTTTTTGATTTGTATGTTGTCGCCATAAATTCTGAAGAAGGGTTTCTTGTAAACGTTATTCTGTAGCCTTCTGCCATACCCATACCCATTTGTTGGAAGTGGTTTCTTTCCATTTTTGAACAAAAAATCTTAGAGGGCCTCCCACTCATCTGGCATCAATGTTTTCTTCTCTTATCTGCCTTGTTTTGGTATTCTCTCTTGACTCCTTAAAATGGTTTCCAAAACCTCCTGGATCTGTCCTGAAACCGAAAGGATCTTTGACTTCTGTATTAAAATCTCCTATTGCTAGAGGACCTAAATTCTTGTGGCATTGCCTTTTTGGTATCAGCCATTTGTTTTATAATGTCTTCCAGTGTAGATCCGAACAGTTTGTTCTTCTCAAAAGGTAGTTCACACAGATTTGCCTTAGATGCTGTATCTGCCGTCTATGTTCTGAGCCACAGGGCCCTTCTGGCTACTGATGAAAGTCGTATCTTGAGTAAATTCATTAGATAAACGTAAAAGGTAGATAAACGTAAAATGCCACAGGTCTTTGTCTGTTTTTTCTGAAACCATATCCTCCATGGATAAAAGCCAGGCACCTTGTGCATTCACTACTGCTGCCCCTGAAATGGCTGCTTTGCATTGATATACTGTAGCCTGATTTGCCCTTCTGCATGATGTTTCCGCGTGTTTATACATCGGCTCCTTTAAACCAGAAACTTCTCTTATAGGAATGGTAGTTTTCTTGAGAGCCGTGCCACTTGGATGTCTACTTTCGGTAGATATTCCTATCTATCTTTGCTCTGTAACTTAAATATCTGTTTGAAGTACTTTGAAATAAAAGCACACCTTTCAGGATTTTTCCACTCCCTCTGGAACAGCTCCAGAATTCTGAGATTAATAGGGAAAGCTTTGACCGTACTTTTAGTGGGTTCCATTACCTGAAATGAGGCAGCGACTTCCTTGACCAACTTTTTCAGTTCCTCTGGTGGAAAGTCTTCATCCAGGCTGGAGTCTGGGATGGAAACTTCTGATCTGGAAGAACTTGAGCATTCATATGAAGACAGGTCTGATTGAGAAGATGACTTCATGTGCTTACATTTTTTATCTTCCTTCTCTAGAGATTTAACAGCTCCGCTGTCATGCTTTATCGAATCCTTAAATGATTTGAATGTTTGAGAAAGGTTTTTCTGAAACTAGCTCAAAAAGGTGTGCATCTCTTTTTGCTTTGATTTTTCTAAGGTTTCTGCAGAACACTGGTTTCACATCTTTTTCCTGCATCCATCTGGAAGCAATACAGCACGTTCCAAGTAGCAGAGGTGTTTTGCTTTACATGTAGCCTTCCTGGAAACTGGAGCCAACATTTTCTCATTATCCTTGACTGGGGATGCAGGACTGGACATATCTGAAATATAAGAAGATTATCACTAAAGGTATAAGCATAAGAATAAAACATGAGGCATTTCAAAGTAGAGACTAATAATCTCACCTCAAAATACCTCACTGCCATGTGGGAGGGCTGGTGACACGGTGAACCAATATTGGCGACCACCCCTGGTGTCAGTCGGTTCAGCACAGCTTATATATATTGCTGCAAAATTTAAAAGTTAAGATCGTGCATGCGTGTTTGTGCAATCGGAACTTCAGTGGAACGTAATGCAACACGGGCATGTGTTCCTCTGCTGTGCGCAGGTGCTTGGCCTGCTTCTAGATTGGAGGGCCACCCAGAACCTCCTACTTTTTGCTGGCATAACAAAAATCCCTTCCACTTGCGATCCGTAATGCTCATGTGGAAGGGATACCTCACAGCTCACCTCCCGGGGAGCTTTCGGGTCCGCATCTCATTGGCGTCATCCAGTGAGCCACACCAGACTTCTTGAGTGTCTTATCCATCCTATCGGGACAAGTAGAACTGTGGATGGAAGGAGTGTAATGATTTTTATGAGCAGGTAGGCAGGATTATTTCATTTTTTTATATTTTACAGAGCTTATTGTCCTCATAAGAGGGAACAACCCACTCACTTGTGCAGGACTGCCACTTACGACAGGAAAATAGAGTTTTATGGTCACAACAAAAAGCGCTATTGTTGGAGAGGGGTCAACAAGGCCAATAGAGAAAAGAATACTATCCCCACTATGAAGCATGGTTGTGGCTCACTGGTGTTTTAGGGATGTGTTAGATCTAAAGGCATGAGCATTAGTGTGAAAACTGATGGCAAGATGAATGCAGCATGTTATCAGAAAATACTGGCAGACAATTTGCACAAAGGCTGCACATGGGACGCTTTTGGACTTTCCAGCATGAAAATGACTTTAAGCACAAGGCCAAGTTGTCCTTCCAGTGGTTAAAGCAGAAAAAGGTGACGTTTTTCATCACAGTCTATCCTTGAGCCACTCATGAGAGATCTCAAACATGCGGTTAATGCAAGACAACCAAGGACTTTTCATGACCTGAAGGCATTTTGTCAAGACGAATGGGCAACTATACCACCTGCAAGAATTAGGAACCTCATTGACAACTATTACAAAAGACTGCATGCAGTCATTGATGCTAAATGGGGAAATACACAGTGTTAAGAACTAAGGGAATGATGACTTTTAAACAGGGGTCATTTCATTTTTTTCTTTGTTGACATGTTTTGTTTTATGATTGTGCCATTCTGTTGTAACCTACAGCTGAATATCCCTTAAGAAATAAAATAAATGTATTTTGCCTGCAAATGGTACATATATTACCAATTCTCCAAGGGTATGCAAACTTTTAAGAACAACTGTACATATGTATATTTAAGGTTGTATACAATAAGCCGAGTTATAGTAATGGTGGTGTAAGTCGGTTGTGGTGTGCCGGAAACGACGTTAGTGTAGGCCTGTAAAAGAGGGCAAAAAGTGAATTTGTTGACTTTATGTAACCAATACTACCAAGATTAATGGCTTAATAAAGGGAGTGGTGGGTGGGCTGAACCAGGCAGTCTCAGCTCAGAGTAAGGGAAGGTCTGTGTATTTATAGGCTGGGTAACTCCTCCCACTACTACAGGCTTCGTGTGTCGGCTCAGCTTTTCTCATTTGTGATCGTATACAAGGGAAAAAAGTTTAACACTGAATATGTGTTGACATTACATAACCAATACTTAAATGCATGTCTCAATTCCCTCTCAGGTTGAGGGATATGGCATATGCAGATGATTCTACTGTCCCAGTCATTAGATGATATGTACTGGGATATTACTTTAAGTAACTTTAAGTGTTGTGAGCTTTTTAAAGGTTGAGGTGGCAAACAATATGTGAATGCCGCCATGGTATTGAAGGAGTATGGTTTGATGATTTGATATGCGGGAGTTTATTGAAAATGGGCAGAGCCCAGCACATGAACAGGTAGCATTGGCAGAGAGTGTTGCGTGGGACAGCAATTAAATCCTGGAATACAGGGATTGGTCAAGAGTTGGGAAGAATACGAAAAATTGTGATCGAGTCACCTCATCGTTTGCTATGTTGTGACAGCCTGGTATAGGTATGTAAACAAAGTACAGTTTCTGTGATGCTGCCAGCCAGATCTCTTCCTAATCAACAGTAGTATTGTTAGTGAATGGGACTGACTTGTAATTATACCCATGCTGTTGATTTACTAATGTCACTATGGGAAATGTTTCACAGACCCAGTTAACTATGAAATTGGCTGCAATCAAGTGTGGGCAGCTGTATTAGACCAGAAATGAGGGACAATGGTGGAGTAAACATGGTTTGCCTGCTTTGGTGGGATAGAAAGTTTAGCGACATGAACAAGACTGCTCAAGCATGTGTCGAGTGTAACAGCGCTATTGTTGAAAGGTGAACCTGGGGGCAGGTTGAGTGGATTGAAAATGAATGAGCTCCCTTGTGTAAGGTGCATGGTAAATTTTAGAGGACCAAGGAGAGACTGGAGATCCATATGGGAAACGGGCATCGTTGCCCAGAAAGGATTTTCCCTTTCCCTGATACGCTGGACTTACCTGCGGAGAGGCTGAACTGTAGTGAAATCAAGTCTAATGTATTTCTAGAAATTAAGTTTGATGTAGGTGCCAAAGGTTGAACTAGACAGCAAAGTTCCAAAGGATGTACCAGACACATCTGCTTCATATTATGGCATTCGGTTCCATAATTGTAACACTCATGTAGAGAATGTATTACTGAGGGACAGTATTGACTTACAAGAGGAGCCTACAGAGAGATTATGCAACCATATTGAATAGTATTGGACATCTCTCCACTCCAAACGGCAATGTAGAATGTTCAGTTCACTAAATATCGTGAAAATGAGGAATATGGAATTTTCCTAGTCTAGCTGCTTCTGTGGCCCTTAAGACAGGCCAAATACAATGGCCTAATGCTGGGAACTTTAAAAAACGAGTAGCCAATACACCCTGTTCCAAATTATTATGCAAATTCTATTTAAGTGTCACAAAGATTAAATATTTTCCCTTAGGAAAAAGCCCCAGCCCAGATGGCTTTTCAGCCAAATACTACAAAACATTCCTTAATACCCTATCTGGACCATTCACAGAGGTCTTCAACTCCCTAACCAAGTCAGTCTCCTTACCAGCCCACATCACAATCCTACCAAAACCGGGTAAGGATCTAACAAACTGCGGCAGTTATCGCCCAATTTCCCTAATCAACATAGATCTGAAGATATTCACAAAAATTTTAGCAAACAGACTAAGACCACTCCTGCTGGGGCTAGTCCACCCTGACCAAGCTGGTTTTATACCAGAGAGAGAGGCGAAAAACAATACCACAAAAATGTTAAGCCTGATCCATCTAGCGAAGCTCCGCCACCCGCAGAGCCTATTACTCTCCATCGACGCAGAAAAGGCGTTCGACAGGGTGGACTGGTCCCTGCTATTCGGAACTCTATCGGCAATGGACTTTGGCCCATGCTGGCTCCGATGACTGAAAGCATTATACTCCACCCCAAGTGCAAGAATCAAAATCAATGGACAACTCACTGACCCAATCCAAATATGAAACGGCACGAGACAAGGGTGCCCACTTTCCCCTCTCCTTTTCATTCTTATCACAGAACCATTCCTACAGGGCATCCATCTTAACAAAAATATACAGGGCATCACCACAGAGACACAAGAATTCAAATTAGCTGCCTTCGCAGACGACCTCCTGTTCATACTCACCAAACCACTTGCCGTGTATACTCGAGTATAAGCCGACCCGAATATAAGCCGAGGCCCCTAATTTTACCCCAAAAAACTGGGAAAACGTATTGACTCGAGTATAAGACTAGGGTGGGAAATGCAGCAGCTACTGGTAAATTTCTAAATAAAATTAGATCCTAAAAAAATTATATTAATTGAATATTTATTTACAGTGTGTGGTTATAATGAGTGCAGTGTGTGTATGAGTGCAGTGTGTGTGTGTGATGCAGAGTGTGTTTGTGTGTGTGTTGCAGAGCCTTGGTGGGGGGTGGGCATTTTATTATTATTTTTTTAAATTATTATTTTAATAATTTTTTTGTTTTGTTTTATTAATTTTTTTATTATTATTAATTTTTATTTTATTATTTTTTTTAAATATTATTTTATTATTATTTATATATATATTTATTTTTTCGGCCCCCCTCCCTGCTTGATACATGGCAGGGAGGGGGTCTCTCACTCCTTGGTTGTTCAGTGGCATTGGCAGTTCAGTGGAGGGGGGCTGGCAGGGAGCCGTTACTTACCTCTCCTGCAGCTCCTGTCAGCTCCCTCCTCCTCCGCGCCGGTCCGGTCAGCTCCTCTGTCAGCTCACAGTGTAAGTCTCGCGAGAGCCGCACTATGACTCCGCGGCTCTCGCGAGACTTACACTGGGAGCTGACAGAGGTGCTGACTGGACCGGCGCGGAGGAGAAGGGAGCTGACAGGAGCTGCAGGAGAGGTAAGTAACAGCTCCCTGCCAGCCCCTTGTCTGTATTATGGCAATGTAAATTGCCATAATACAGACACTGACTCGAGTATAAGCCGAGTTGGGGTTTTTCAGCACAAAAAATGTGCTAAAAAACTCATCTTATACTCGAGTATATATAGTACCTCCATGCCCGCTTTACTGGACGAAATCTCTACATACAATAGAATATCAAATTTGAAAGTCAATTTCACAAAGAGTGAAATTCTTCCCTTAACTCTAGACTCGCACACTGAGCTTTCACTAAAACGGGAGTACCAATTTCAATGGGCCAAAACGGCAGTAAAGTATCTGGGAATCTACCTACCGCATAATCTCACAAAAACATACGCGCTAAACTTTCCAGCCCTCTTACAGACAATACAAGAAGACTTGACCAAATGGAATAAACCACTGTTTGGGTGGCTATGCCGCACACACATACTGAAAATGAACACACTACCAAAAATTCTCTACCTAATGCAAACCTTACCCATCGCCATCCCCGGCCACTTCTTCAAGACCATAACCCGCCTTTTCAACACCTTCATATGGTCTCATAAACAACCGAGGATCGCACTTAAAATCCTCACACGTCCTAAGCTACAGGGTGGTCTCGGGCTGCCCGACATCGAACAGTACCACAAAGCCATGATCCTAACCAGAATCTATGAATGGGCAAATCCCAATAATCCGAAACACTGGGTATACCTAGAGAGCCTGGGATTCCAAGACCAGATATGTACAATCCCATGGCAGGAGAGAGCAGGCCCTTCCCTCACCCCGAAATACACATCTCACCCCACTATACCAGCCACGCTGAAGGTATGGAGTAAACTCCGATCACAACATAATGTCTCAGCCCACCCGTCACCGCTTTTCCCCATACCCAAGCCCCTACAGCTTCACCTGAATCAAACAGGGACCCAAGATGCCACAGGCCATAATCTGCCCTACCTATGACCCATGACAGAGATCTTACCAACCAAAATGTATCCATTTTCTATAAACTACTACAACAAAAAGAAACACCTACTTATCCGAAATTCCTGACCCATTGGACCACAGAACTCAATATTACATTCACTGAAGAAGAACACAAAAACATACTGACCAACATCTTCTGACCCTCAATTACCACTGCTATCCACGAGAGCAATTACAAACGTGTGTCTAGATGGCACTACACGCCCTCACACCTCCAACATCTCTTCCCCAATACTCCAGACACATGCTGGAGATGCGGTCAATCACAAGGTAATGCAGGGCATATATGGTGGCGATGCGGGATAATCCAAAGCTTCTGGACACGAATCCTGACAATAATTCACCTGATCACATGCAATTACATCCTACACCAAAAATGACACTATTCCTTCTATATCCCATACCCATACCTAGAGACAAACGTACACTACCGAATCACCTCCTCACCGCAGCAAATCTCTTAATTCCGATGCATTGGAAAAAACCGCAAGCCCCAACGATACGAGACTGGATAACAAAGGTAGAAACACTGAGGGTAATGGAAGAACTAGACTATTCCTTATCAAACCGATACCAAATCTACCTAACATGCTGGCGACCGTGGCAGGTTTACCTGGAAAAAGCAGCCAACTCTCCACCACAGGCAACTTTCCTCCCTAGGCAGCAACCCAACCTATCACTTTCTAATCAGTAAAGGCCGATCTACAACCCCTACACCACCACCCCCACCCATCTCCCCCTCACCTCCCCCCCCCCCCCTAAATCCCAACCCACCACAAGGGATTAACACATACTGGTTCCAACACCTGTTATAGCCACCAAGACCACTCCACCCAGGTGTTAGTGGTCAACCTCCACAAAGTCATGTTAATTAGGTAATTAATTAAAATAATACAAGAAACAGCACAGTCTATGATCCAATGTCCTAATATAATTCAGCTCTAGGCTACGCTACTACTGCTCTCGAGCCAACTAGAAAAGCAATGTATTGTTAGAAATGACAAAATGACACTGTTATACTATATTGTTATAATGTATCGTTGTATTAATAACAGGCATAAATTATTTATGTATCATGCAAATCTTTCAATAAAAAAAAAAGATTAAATATTTTGTTTTCCAGTTTAACTCATGGATGACATTGTGTCTCAGGGCTCTTTTGATCACTGAAAACAATCTCGGACACCTGTGATAATTAGATTGTTAGATGAGCCCAATTTAAGGAAAAACTACTAAAGGAGGGTGTTCCACATTACTAAGCAGAGCACCATTTTCATACAATATGGGGAAGAAAAAGGATCTGTCTGCTGCAGAAAAGAGTGAAATAGTTCAATGCCTTGGACGAGGTTTGAAAACATTAGATATTTCACGAAAACTTAAGCGTGATCATCGCACTATTAAGAGATTTGTGGCTGATTCAGAGCACAGACGGGTTCGTGCAGATAAAGGCACATTGAGGAAGATTTCTGCGAGATCCATGCAGCTGCTAAAATACCATTACATAGCAGCAAACAGATATTTGAAGCTACTGGTGCCTCTGGAGTCCCATGGACATCAAGGTGTAGAGTCCTCCTGTTCGGCCACCACTAACCAATGCTCACAAGCAGAAACGGCTGCATTGGGCAGAAAAATACATGAAGACTAATTTTCACTGGTAAACGGCCACCCTGTTCCAACAAGGCTGCGACGTCAGCAAGACGGTGGTGGAATCATGTTTTGGGCAGGAATCAAGGGAAGAGAGCTGGTCAGCCCCTTCAGGGTCCCCGAAGTTGTAAAGATGACCTCTGCAAAGTATGTGGAGTTTCTGACTGACCACTTTCTTCCCTGGTACAGAAGGAAGAACTATGCTTTCCGTAATAAAATCATCTTCATGCATGACAAAGCACCATCTCATGCTGCAAAGAATACCTCTGCATCAGTGGCTGCAATGGGGATAAAAGGAGAGAAAATCATGGTGTGGCCTCCATCCTCCCCTGACCTCAATCCTATTGAGAACCTTTGGAGCATCCTCAAGCAAAAGATCTATGAGGGTGGGAGGCAGTCTACATCCAAACAGCAGCTCTGGGAGGCTATTCTGACATCTTGCAAACAAATTCAAGCAGAAACTGTCCAAAACCTCCCAAGTTTAATGGATGCAAGGGGTCCTATGTCCTATGTTAAAATGTAACATGACCTGTTAAAATGTTTAAAAAGTTAAAATGTTGTTATAAGTTGTATTGAAATAGCTTTTGATTTCAGTAAATATGCTGCAAACACAAGAAATGACAATTTTCAGTTCTTTACAACCTATAAAGTGTTTTTAAACTTACTGTGCGTAATAATTTGGAACAGTGCATTGTAAGTTTTTTATGTTTTAAAAAAAATACTGTTATCATTAGGAGGTTTGTTCAATAAAATTAGAATTGTACTCTTAATAGTTGATAACATGAGAATTATGCTGATTGTTATTTACATCAATTATTTAGGTAAATGAGAAAAATATAATTTGCATAATAATCTGCAACAGGGTGTATACAAAGCTTAGTTAAAACCGTGACAGACCGAGGAGGCCTGAATATGGTTAAATGTGTAATGAGCGGTCTTGTTTCTGAGGAGTGCAGAGATAGGGTCATAAAGGAAGGAATTGCGTGGGCATAACAAGGCGGAGAGGAATAGTCAATCGTAGTATGACAGAGTTGTAGTTAACCCTTGTAAAGCTGGAAATGTTGTATGCAATTTCCCAAATGTGTGGCAAAAATTGTGTCATAGTGGATTGCCCACAGAGGACTGTATGTAATATATGGAGTGAAGGCCTAGCGATGGGCACGGGTGGAGGTATTGCAGTGAAAGGGCAATATTACCAAATGTAAGTCTCGAGCTGCCGGGTGTATCATAGGGTGTATGTAAAGTAATGATTTTGGCATGAACAAATGTAGCTTAATTGTAAAAATGGACTATGAATTGCGTATGGACTGTAGTGATGCTCTGATATTCGATCTGGTTATATTTATATATTTATTTTTATTTTGACACTGAGTGGTGTACTTAAACACAGTATAATAGGGCAATATATAACCACCGACCGACAGGAAGGCCGAAATTAGGTTGTAGCTGTAAACCCACCTGGGACCATATGAAGCTTATGTAAGTGAAGGCTTAGTGAGATCCGTGTGTCAAGGTATAGGAGTAGAAGGCAGAGAGAGCTCATTGTGATTCATGAGTAGTGGGGTAGCCATTTAAGAGCAGTATGAGAATTAGTGGGTGTAGGAAGTGATATCATGTGGGTTGGTTCATTGTTGTTGAGCTGTGGGGCAGTTGCAATTTACACAGTGATGCAAAATAACCAACTTGAACCATCGGAAGACTGAATGGTAGGACTGTTAATTAGAGATTATAATGATGAGACACTTGAGTAACATGGCACTGATTGTAGTAGGTTGCCCACTGAGGGCCATATGAAGCATATGTTGTGAAAGGCCAAGTGATGGCCTAATATAAACGTATATGTGTGATATCCTGCATCTCTCATAAGACTTAATAATTTCAAAAAAAAATTCCATGAAAGGTTGTGCCTTTTTCATGAAAAGTTGTGCATTTTTTTGCATGAAAGGTTGTGTCTTTTATGCATGAAAGGTTGTGCTTTTTTTTTTTTATTCTCTGCATGTATGCAGTTACCACTCTATTGATAAGTATACATATTGTTTTCACACCATTCACTTTCCTATGATAGTGAAGGCCAAATGAGGGCCCAACATAACTATACCTAGATGCAGGGTGGCTAAATGAGGGCCTAATGATAAGTTACAGGTGCATAATTACACAATTAAATGGGGTTTAATGAATGTTGAAAATATTTGAGTAGACCGATTGCAAGCAATGTAGTATGTTATTGGTGATACCCAAGTGGCAGACCTAGCTCGTGGCATGTCTTGATTTGAAGTGTAAAAATAACATTAGGATGAGAGCCGTGACTATGTCCATATAACCATAGAACAGACATAATTATGACCAACATTATGTTACAGTACACTAAAACAGGCATGTGAGGAGCTCAGAAAGGGCGTAAAAATGCAAATAGTGATGGACAATGAAATACGACTATTAACAGGCAGTTCCATAAACGCTAACCACGTGTATAGGCCCAAGTTTTAGACAGTCAGTAGCAACACCTAGCCATATAATTATTATCAATGTAGGCCAATGAATGCCTGAATACATAGATGGCAGACATATAGAATACATATAGGTACTGCGGCTGTAAGAGGTCGGGTGAACATAAGTAACAAATGCTGATCTGTTCACACATGACAAGTATAACCAAGGCCATATTAGCCAACAATAATAATCTGCAAATATGAAAAAGAAAAACTAAATATATGGCATAGCATTAATTAAACATTAAAATGCAGGGCAAATACATGTTGAATGTCAGGGACAGTGTTGCCCAACATGGACCGAATTTACAAACTTACGGTTTTGCTGTAAAAAATGCGCAAACAGCAACAGGAAAAGCCACGGCTGGGCTTGAAGCGGCAGTGCCCCATGAGCTTCGAGGTAGATGGCTGTTTTTTACTAGAATTAGGTCAAATGAATAGGCCAGACATACTTGTTGGGCAGTTTGTGTTGACCTTTGTACCAGAAGCAGATGGCTCTTTGTTGGACCAGGCAGTCTCAGCCCAGAGGAAGGGGTGGTCTGTGTATTTATAGGCCGGGTAACTCCTCCCACAACTATAGGCTTCACCTAATGGCTCAGCCATCTCGTATATATATATATATATATATATATATATATTCCAGGTGGAACATCTGAGATCGCTGTCAAGAAGAGTGCAGTTCTAGGAACAGCTATGATACTACAAAAAACTCTCAGGCCTCTGGTAGAGGACCCAAGAATGAGGAATAAAACATACCACCCCAAAGAGGTGAGAAAATCAATTTTTATAAAACTATAATTCATGACAGCCCAGCAGAAATTTCAGATAATTTAATTTGCAAGCCCTATGTTAACACTGTAACTTTCCAAAACCTCATAAAATCTGTACAAGGGGTGTATTGTTGTACTCATGAGACATCGCTAAACACAAATACGGGTGTTTTAGAGCAGTAAAATGAATAATGATGATATCTGAACTGAAAGTGCAGTGTTTGTGTGAATCACTGTTAATAGAATATTGCGACAACTTGAAAAACCTTTTATGAGTGTTTTAGTTCATTACACTACAAAACTTCTAAAACTTTAATAAAATTTGACTAAAATAAATACATAAATAAATACAAATGTCCAAACACCTTGCTTTTATGCATTTGTTAGGACCTTGCTGATATTGCTAATTGTATAGCTTACTAAGACCTCAATTTGATATTTTTGGATAAGCTTTTCAAAGAATTTAACATTTTTATATAAATTTAAAATACTTTTTTTTAAAATCAAAATATAAAAAATATAGTATATATAAATAATATATGAACATATCAAAAAGATTTTTCAAAATATAAAATTATTTTGCAAGCTTATCCAAAAATATTGAATCATTTGGAAAGCGTATCCAAAAATATTATATCAGGACCTAAGGTCTTAATTTAATAAGGTTTCCAAATTATTCCGTAAATTGCACTTGTAATTTTAGACTTGACAAAGGCTCGCTGTAAGGTCGAAACATTGTCAGTACTTCTGAACATCAACTAAAGTCTGCCTTCATAAGAAACCTCCAGGTGTGCCAGATATTGTTGTTTCTTCTATTATGCTGGCTATTTGACAAAAGTAGTTGATATTCAGTTAAGCTTTGACATAAATGACACAAAAAAATCTTATGATAATACCATAATGATTGTGGAAATGTTATATAGCACATGTAATAGAGTTAATAGACAATATCTAAATGTCTCTTCGCCAAGTGCAACTCCAGAAAAGGTTTCAGTGCTGATGCTGATTTAGTGAGTGATGCCAAAGGTTCCCTTTCTTTGCTCAGGTTAAGTATACTCTGCTACATTGTTTTAAAGAGACACTCTAAGCACCAAAGCAACTTTAGCTTGATGATTAGCCCCCTGAAGGTTCACTTCTCAGATTCTAACACTTATCACTTTAGTAAGTAACGCTAATTATATTATTTTTTGTTTTTGTTTATGCAGCTGTAGGCACACTTCCTATACACCA